>NC_141038.1:15365000-15422500 GCF_052040795.2 Danio rerio
ACAATGAAGGCAGGCGGCGATTGAAAACACTGCATTATTGCTTGATTTGATGTGCACTTCACTGCATAAAAGATATAAACTGTCATTTATTCAGTCATTATTATGTAAAGATTGAGTTTAGTTGGGTTGGAAATAGACTTGCGATGGAGGGCTTTTTGTGTGTCTGCTTGCATTGCCTCAGGTCTGCTCTAAAATATTCTGTTTTCTCCAGCAAATTTTTATTAAATTTTTTTACCCAGTCCATTATTAAAGATTACCTGAATAGTTATTCATTAGACTTGCTAATTAAATTGCTAAATTATTTGAGCAGTTATGAGTTTCAGTGTAAGAATTATCCATCAGTCATTATTATTATTATTATTATTATTATTATTATTATTATTATTATTATCATTAATTTTCTTTTCAGCTTAGTCCCTTTATTAATTCGGTGTCGCCACAGCGGAATGAACCACCAACTTATCCAGTACATTTTTACGCAGCGGATGCCCTTCAAGCCGCAACCTATCTCTGGGAAACATCCACACACACTCATTCACACACACACACACACACACACACACACACACACACACACACACACACACACACACACACACACACACACACACACACACACACACACTCATACACTACGGACAATTTAGCCTACCCAATTCACCTGTACTGTATGTCTTTGGACTGTGGGGGGAAACCCGAGCACCCGGAGGAAACCCCGCGCGAACGCAGGGAGAACATGCAAACTCCACACAGAAACGCAGAGGCTCGAGTAAGCAACCTTCTTGCTGTGAGGTGATAGCACTACCTTCTGCGCCACTGCATCACCCCATTATTATTATTATTATCATTATTATTATTATTATTATTATTATTATTATTATTATAATTATTATTATTATTATTCTTATTCATTGATTCATTTTCTTGTCGGCTTAGTTTTACTTCATGTGTATATTTTTTATTCATTATTGAAATCTTTTATTATTCTATCTACTTGCGAATGAAAGCTGAATGATTTCAATAGTTACGAGTTTTAGCAAAAGACTTTTTCTATATATGTCAGAGTCAGAGGGTTTTTTTTTCTTCTTCTTTTTTTATATTTTGCCCCAATGCTGGGAGGCTCCGTCAAAAGCATTTGTCATTGTCATTGTGACAGATTGTCATTAGACACATGATACAAGTCACTAAATGTCAGCGCTGGGCTTTTGACGTTGTACTCGTGGAATTTCAACCATTCCATCAAACACAGAGGCCTGGAGACATAAGAAACTTCATCTTGCAGTATGATAGACTCTTAACTTTCTAATTTTTTTGAATACACCAGAGAAAGGTGTAATTTCTCTCTCTCTTTTTTTTTTTTTTTTTGCTTTATCTTCCTATCTGTCATTTTCTCTTACATTTTGACTGTGGTCATATTTGTGCTCTACTGTTGACTGAAAGAAACATTGGAAATATGAGATTTATGAATGATTTTTTTTTTTTTTACTGATCATCAGGTCGTAATTTTTTTTTGTTTTATTTAAATTTTTCTTGAGTAAGACACTAAAAATATTTATTTTGGTGCATGGTGATTCATTAAATGTATGATTTAAAAAAAAATCAACTGGAAACAGTCAAAAAGAGTCAAAACACATGAGGGCGAATACTAAATTAATCAACCCAGACTCCTTGGAAAATACATTGCTCCAGGTACATTTCGTTGCTCATTTAGATGACAAATCCACCAGAGGCTGCTGTCTGCAATGTTGCAAATCTGAAATACGTAACTTAGGCAGCATTTTGTTGCACACTGTAAAAAAAAAAAAAAAAAAAAAAGCTGGCGTGTTGAAAAAAAAAAAAATTTAAATAACAGCCATTAAATTACAGACATTTGCTGTAAAATAATTGATATACTGTAATATACCGTAAATTTAAATTTAAGGAAATTTCTGTTCTTTAACGTCCGTTATTTTATAAGAATTGTCTGTAATTTAAAGGCCGTTATTTTACAGTTTACATTTCAAATAGATATGGTGGAGCTTGTTGTACAGATTACCTATAGCGAACCATCGACCTAAATCCAACCAACAATGTTTTCCAAAGTTTTACATTGATTTTATCTCGCTTTTATCTCTTTTGTGGACCTTTAACAACTGAGGAGCCTCTAACAAAGAATGTATCTTTGTTTTAAAACGTGACACAGCAGCATTCCGGAGCGGTTCCGCCATGTTGCTGTTATCTTGTCAACTTGCTACATCACAAACAGAATTGCGCAACACTAGTCCCACCTCCGAGTTGAAACCCACCTCTGAGACTGACTGTATGCAAGACAATGATCCCCACAATGGGTGAAAGTTGAAATGTTCACATGCAATATAAAAATGCAGTGCTCCAAAAGACTCGATTGTATAATGGTCAAGTACATGTCAAACAATGGAAATATAAGATATAGTGTCATTGCGTGAGCTCATATGTCAGTGAATAAATAAATTACTTCTTTAAAGAGACACAGTTGAAAGAGATTTCAGATATGACGCTTACTGAATCTTCATTTTATTACACAATCATTGTTTTTCTGTTGTTTTAGAGGGAAGTTGAGCTTAATATTTGAAAGTTTAATATACAGTTTCCTAATTATAAAGATTAAATTTTCATTAATGTGTTTAATTTGTACTTTTGCATGACAAGAAGCTCTTTGGTTCTGTAGCTGATTGTGACAAAACCCTTCTGCCTGTTCAAAATAAGTGGATAAAACAAGTACTGGTGATTTGTTAGTATTCCTGTTGGATCGTACCTGTACCGTACCGTGACCCCAAAGATTTTTTCTACTTACGTTGAGGGTATTATACACCATTTAAATCTAAAACATAAATAGATTAGATTAGGTCATCATATTATCCAATGTAAATCTTCTCAAAGCAGAGGTCTAGACTATAATGTCAGCTCTGAAACTGTAATGAAATTCACCGTAAACCTTGGCAGCAGTGAACAAACAAAGCACTCTCTCAAGGGCTTCACTAAAGTTAACATCCAGACATTTACCTAGTTTAACCAGAGAGCTACTTGACAGCGAGCCAGAAAGTTCAGTTGTGGTTCTAAAGTGCATAAAGCAGGTGGAGTCCATCTTGAGTGATTAAAAATGGCACCGTCTCCCTCTCTCCCCTTTCTCCTCTATCACGCCTCTGTCTACTTGCATTAGCGCGGAAATGAGATTCCACTAATTAATTAGATCTCCGAGTGCTAAAGATGAAGATTACATCCCAATGAAGGTTAGGAGTGTCAATCACTTTTTTTTTTTCTCTAGCTGTGGATTCCTGAAGATAAATTGAGCCCCATGGGTATTGTGGGTAGAAAAAAAAAAGGTCAGGCTGTTAATCCTTCTCGGTTATTAATTGAGCCTCGCTGATCTACTCAGTCAATAAAGGTGCGAAACATCAGAAATGGAAGGAAAACGGGAGATGAGAATTGTTGAAATAGCTGGAGAAAGATGTAAAATAGGAACATTCTTGGAAGCGTACAGCATCTGAGGAGTATTTAAAGGTATCGTTCACCTTAAAATTTACATTTTTCAGCCTGATCGCACAAGAAATGTAGCTGTTTTACATATTTTCACAAAAGTGGCTAATTTGTACAAATTAATATGTTTTCAAAAGGGAGGTGTATCCCCAAACACCATCCTTACACCAACATAGGCTAATTTTAAAAAGTATCTCTATATACATTTCTGGAGATTGTGAATTATGCAGTCAGAGGAAGGTATGGCTGCATTTCGTCTTTAAAATGAGTGCTTCATGGCGTTATGACGAAATTCCTTTTCGCGCTTACCAGCTGACTGCTTACCTCCCTATGGACGGCTTTCCCACTGTTGACTTTTTGACCAGTTAGCTCACCATGTATGTCGGCGAACTTGAGATGCACAGAAAAATTGACCACGATGACGGGGTTCAAGTTCAATAAAGAACGGTTCCAGAAAGCACGCAAGACAAAAACAGAACCCAAAAAATAAAATGAACCAGTAAATAACAGGGTGAGAAAGTGGTAAAATATGAAAAAGTGATAAAAATTAGGCGAAGGCTTTTCTTTTTTTAGATTGCTATTTAAAACTGTCGGTCGGGTTTAGGGAAGTGGGTGGTCAGGTCAGTCGGAGGAGAGTGGTTCAGTCCATCAGTCAGTCAGCCGATTGTGGCCTCTGGTGGATTTATGGGAGAACAGCAGGTTCGAATGGCACTCGCTAAAGAAATTTGACTGCTCAAAAAAAGTACAGAGACCCTGATGGATTCGCGAAAACAAAAACTGCAAAAAAGTATATCCTATTTTGTGCTCAAACATTTATAGCGGTACGTTTTCAGAATGAGCCTGGGTTGCCTTAAACCTACCCCCCACTGGGGGACGAGCAAATCATACTAAAATGTATGAATGTGGTCATACAAATGAATACAAATTAGCGACTAAAACAAAAAGTTACAAATTGCTTCGAGAATGCATTGAAATTTTTAGATAAGTCAACTTGATGGTCTTTCAATTCTAACTTCTAACTAACGTCATCATCAATTGCCAAAGTTTAGTTCCAAACCTCAAGACCACAAGAATAGAGGATGTGTGGAAGTTCCCGGATGTGTTCTTGATACTGAGGATGCAGACTTGAGTGCAAAACTGGCTCAAGAAGTCCCAGAAGTCATTGCGACCGAGTGACAGAAGTGTGACGTGTAGGATTCTACACCTGTTTATTATTAAAGTTCAGAGATATAACTTGTTTGTCTTAGGAGTTTCCTTAAATGAGAAAGTAAACATAGACTTGAAAATCTTAATAAAGGCATAAACACATTACGGATGTTTATTTGCTAAAATTCATATTGAAATCTGTTTTATTAGTATTGTGCAAAGTATATTTGTAAGGGTTTTGTGCATGTTATACATTTATATATATTAAATAGGGGAAAAACAATAAATCGTTGTATGAATATTGTAACGTTTAAACAATTTTCCGCAAAAAATGTATGAAGGTCAGTTTACCATCAGGAAGAACAACATCCCATTTCTTAGAGGGTGCGTTCTGTGTTCTCGTGATCTCCCAAGTTCGTTCTTCCAAGGTAACCTAATGCGCATAGGTGAGTTGGATTAACTAAATTGTTTGTTAGTGTATGAGTGTGTTTGAATGTGAGAATGTATGGGTGTTTCCCAGAAAAGGGTTGCAGCTGGAAGGGCACCCACTGCGCCAAACATATTCTGGAATAGACTGTGGTTCATTCCGCTGTAGTGAAATATAAGGAACTAAGCAGAAGGTAAATGAGTGAATGAATAAACAAATATTTTTAGTTTTTGGTTGTCATTAAGTTTCATTGTATTTAATTGATTTCATTGTAAAAGCAGTTTAAATATTCTTCAAATTATTATCTTTGAATTCTGCAGAGAAAGAAAAAATAGTCTCTGTTGTTTTGCGTTTAGCAACAAACTTTTGAAGCATTGTTTTAAATATCATCTTTTGTGTTCTGGAGAAAAATATGCCTGTTGTTTTGGACAACATTGAGATTAATTTTATGGAGACATGAAGTAAAAATATGTATATTTTGTATTCAATAGGAAATGAAACAGTTGAAACATTGTTAAAATATATTACATTTACAGACCTTGTTCAGCCTGGAATAACACAAATGTATGTAATGGGCAACATAATTCCTTTTTTTGGCAAAACAAGAGCTCTTTTTGGCAGTTTTACTAACAAGACCTTTCTGAGATACACTGGTATTGAATAATATTGCTAATATTGTCTATGATTCACCTCTATGAACTGAGCATACAAGTTTACTACACTCAGAACACACATTAGCAAAAACTAAAGAGAGACAAACAACTAAAACGAAAAAATAAATAACAGTGGTAGCGCTGCTTGCTTTCGTGTCCTTTTTCAAGAGTTATTGGCACAGAAGTACAGCTCAAGCACCCTTTAGATTTCATGTTTAGCTCCGAAATCGGCTCTAAACTCACATCTCGTGTCATAAAGGTGAAAAAGAGTTTCTCAACCCCAACTCAGAGCTTTGCCAAATCCCTCAAATTCACACCGGCAGGCCAGCATGGAGGCGTCCCTTACAAATGCACTGCGTTTGCACTATTGAACTCTCCAGGACTTGGCAGTAACTCGCTAAGTGTAAAATATGCATCTTTTATTTTACTGGCAGAGAGTTAGGAGCCATCTAAGCACGAACTGTCCCCACAATGGCATAATATAATGGCTAATTGTCAGCATTTATAAGGAACGAGCAGGTAGGAGCTGGCCTCTCCCTATCTCAAGAAGTTTCAAATGTCTCCAATTACTGCAGCCCTTACATTCTGGAAAGAAATGAAGAGTGGATATTATAAATATATCTCCAGCTGGCTTGTAAAAGTGTATTGGTGTTTTATTGGGAGCTGTAAAGCCAGGCCATGCCTGAACAGAAGCGGATAAAACTAAGTACTGAAATAGACCATATTGCGTGAGTGCAGTGGGAGTAAAGTAAAGTCTTCTAGATGTCTGATTTGGTTGAGAAAACTATAGCTAAGACGGTTGTACTTTCATCAGACTGTGGAAATAAAGTATCACGCACCAAGGTCAGACTGTAATTCCTGGGCATGCCAATCGGCTTGACCGCTCGTCCTGCTAATCCCATCCAAAGATCCCGGCCCACACTCTGATCTCCTTGGTGGGATGCAGACATACAGATTCATGTGTTTCAGATGGTTGTGTGGGTTGAGATAAGAACAGAGGAGGTTGTGTGTGCAGGCAGGAGGACGGAGGGGTAATGAAGTGAGTGATGAGTTTCTCCTCTTTCTGACTGAGCTTCGGGTCAGAGATCATCCATGGAGAGGGAAAAAGAGAGAGAGATACAGTGGGTGAGAAAGTGGGATCATTCTTTTTTTAATCATCTGACTGGTTGACTCGTGAGAAGGTGGGGAGGAGGCTCGGTCAGATCTGATCGTCCTTAGCGGGTCACTGGCCACGATTCACACAAGTAATACACTCCTAAAGGAATGCTTTCATTACACTGAAACTAGTTTTTTTGGTCAGGTTGTGTGGTGCTGTTTAATTGTGTGTTAGAGTTCTGCTACTGATTTAGCTGGTGTTTTACGTAGACATGTATTTACTAAGATGTGTAATTATTTCCTGTCAGCATTGGCTGCTTTATGAAAGTTGTCCTCCATATTAGAAATATTTCTGTAGTTGGCTTTAAATGTTCCATATAAAGTCAATCTGAGTATATCTAGGCATGGCTGAATAATAAAAGCTTAGTACATGGAAAAGCACACTGTCAGCTAGAGATCTGCGTGGGACTTAATTTTTGAATCCCGCTCCCGCCCGCACCCGCCAGGTTTTAGCCCGAACCTGACCGCTCCCGCTTATATTAAGAATTTGTTGTCCTGCTGCCCGACCCGCCCCGTTTTCTGCCCGCCGCGCCCGATCCGGCTAAAGAGCGGGGGAGAACAAAACCGAAAATCACCCAGCTATACAGTCCAGACAGCCAAGCTGTCAAGCTGTCTGTATAAACACACACACACACAAACAGCACCAAGCAGACACACACAGACAAAGCTCTCTCTCTCCCCCGCGCACTAACACACACACAAGCACCAAGCAGACACACAGGCGTTTGCTGTTATATCAACTCAAAGGGTTGTAATACCATGTATCAAGTACCAATGTAATACCAAAAGGTTTTATATAAAGGTATATAAATACTGAGTCGTGCCAGCTCCGTGCCGCAGCGCACATTACTCTCGATGCCGAGTCCGGCAGCCGGAGCCGGGCCGAGTGGTAAGTCTCCGGCAGGTGAGAATCTAGCCAGAACTGGCCCGAGTGTATTTTGCTATCTGGGAAAGCTCTCTCTCTCTCTCATGCGCGCCCGTGCGCACTAACATACACACACACAAGCACCAAGCACACACACAGTCAAAGCTCTCTCTCTCTCTCTCATTCGCATAGCAATATCCGCGGATATTGGTAGACAGCCCGCTCCCGTCCCAAATTAAATCCGTTACCGACTGCTTCCGCGAATTATTCGGAAATTTATTCCCGCGCCGCAGAAATCTGGTTGGGTCCCGTGGCGCCCGCGGGACAGCCGCAGAAATGCAGACCTCTACTGTCAGCCTCAAACACCATTGTTTCTTCGTTCTCAAAAAATAAATCTTGTATGTGTAAAATCCTGATGAAAAACAGACCAATCCAAACAATACAGTTACATTGCACATTAGATCATTAATATTCACCCCAGACTGCATTTGATTGGTCAGTTCCTATTGAGATTACAACAATGATCTTTTTTTTTCTCCCCCCTCAAAAAATGTATACGATTATTTAAGCTTTTATTTAACTTACTATATGCTATAGTTGTACTATATTTGGCTTTAAAAGTGCCATACAATGAGAATCTGGTTATGCCCAAGTATAGCTGAATAATAAGTGTTCGCTACATGAAAATAACATAACGTGAGCCTTAGACACCATTGTTTCTTCATTCTCATTTAAATCTTGTGAGTGTAAAATACTGATGAAAAACAGGTCAATCCAAACAATACACAGACTGTTACATTGAAAATGAGATCATTAATATGCACCTCAGGCTACATTTGATTGGCCACAAAATTTCTTAGTGTGATTACAACAATGATCTTTTCCCAAAACACGTCTACATTTTTTTTTTTTTGAGCTTATATTAAATGTATGCATGTGGGACACTTTTGAAAAACAAAAAGGCAAGGAGACTATAATCAGCTGTGTCTTTTGGACTAAAGCTACATCTTTACTTTGTTTTCCGTGCTTTGGGATGCGATGAGGACAGATGCCGAAAGGTGGTCCTGGTGTGCGCACACTAATAAAAAACTGCATCCACTCTGCAATGGGTTGTGAGAAGCAGTTCTGCCATCTGTCAGAATGCAAAATGCCGGATATACAGATTAAAATTTCCTTTTTAGCTGTTTTTAACCAGCGGACACAATTACAAACACTGGGAGAGCAAATACAGAATATAGACTTCAGGATGCCAATGGAAAGAGACAATATGAAACAATATAAACAAACTGTAATGACCAAGTTAATCTGTACAGACTCTATCTTTCTAAATAATATAATTAATATTATAATAATTGCTTAAATACAATGTTTGTTGTGAGTTAACAATTAAAGTATGACCCGGATGATTTAAATTGTAATGATTATTTAACTTATTTTCAAAATCAGTATCTGTATTTGAAAGCAATCCATTCTGAGAACCAACTCTGGGTAGTTTCCATTTATCTAAATGCAATTAGTTTTTTGAGCCAGCAGGTGGTCAGTAAGCCAGTGCCAGTGATGCCATTAATAATGCGATATAACAATTTAGCTTATTTTTTTAAATGTACTTTTCATGTAATTGCAATCTATTGTTGTGAGCCAACCTGCAGTAGCGTTTTGTTTGTCTGAATACACTGGCTGTTGTGTGCCAGCACGGGTAGTTAGAGCATAATGCTGATGATGTCATCAGTGGAGTAACGAGAATGGCATTGCAATAAATCAGCTTAAATTGTAATGTACTTTTTGTATGGTCGCAATGTACTACCTTGTTCTGGTATAAAACAGCAATTTAAAACTTCTCAGTACATTTCCCCTGCTGATGGCAGCAGTGACAGCTGGAGGCAGAGGCATCAGTAGCTATGGGCTATTTTGTGTCTCTGCCAGAGTCTAGAGCGCTTTTCCAAACAGTCGACCCACTGTGCTGGATCCACGTATACACATTTATCTGGGACGGAATGCCATATAAACAACCTTCCAGCCTTTTTGTATGTGGAGAGGGTGTTTAATTTTTCAAAGTAGGTCTCGTTTTTTTGAGTAGGTGTTATGTAAATTATATGACCCAGAGAATCAATAGAGAATGAAAAAAGGAGTATAAATTATTTGGTTTATTTACAATGCTATTGAGCACAGCTGTGATAAATGATGAATGATGACTATAAACTTGTATTAATTCTTACTAGCAGCTATAGCCCTATTTATCTGTAGTTTCATTCACAATTTGTATATACAATTCTTTTGGAAGTTTATTCGAGTGACCCTAGTTTGTAAAAGTCAACCATATAGTTTTATTTTTTTTTTGGAATAAAAAAGAATAGAAAATATTCAAAATTTTTTAGAATACATATTTTTTTTGCTTTATTAGGCTACATTAATAGGGGCCAAGCACCAAAGGTGCGTTCCAGTTCTTATTATAATTCTTCCAGCTTCCTCTTCTCCCTCTTCCTCCTTCGATTTGGGAGTCTATGGCAGCCCTATGAATCGTTTGTGGCATTTGCGCAAACTTTGGCACACTGATAGAGGACAGTCTGATCTTCAACCACAACAAATTTGGACTCTCTAATTTAAACTCTTTAGTGCCACCAAAAGCCAATTCAAATGCACCCTATGACGTCATTTTCTGTCACAAATTTTTTTTTGCTATTTCGAATTATTCGTAAAACCTGTTTAAACAAACTCGTCCTATATACCGTTTGTCTGATTTTCTCCAAAATTGTATCCCGTGATCTACAGACAAAATTTAATGAATTCGAGTTTATTAGACTAACCGTTTTCAATTAACTTTTGAACAAACTTAATGTAGAGCTTGCAAAAATTTACTTAAGGTGTCATCTTCGTAACGCATTAACGTATTCACACCAAACTTGGTGTGTGTTATCACAACCATGGTCTGAAGTTAGCCGCAGCATTTTGGTTACACTGCAGCTTATTGTCACCGACTCGGTCCCAGTCATTCCCCTCGCTGGCCAGCAGAGGCCGCCATCTCCGGACTTCTAGCATTACATCATCCACATACGCTGATTGTGCATACACCTGTTCTGAATCAAGCTAACGACCCACGTACCCTTTATAAGCCAGCTCCAAACACTCAGTCAGTGCGAAGTCTTGTTTAGCCCCGGCCAGCATTTCTGAGCGTTATTCCCTGCCTGATTCTTCGTGCATTACTCCATCCTGTTTCTGACTCTGCTTCGCCTTCTGCCTGCCCACGACCCATGCCTGATTTACGGACTCTGATACTCTCTGCCTGCCCACGATCCACGCTTGATAGACGGGCTCTGATACTCGCTGCCTGCCCACGACCCACGCCTGATACACAGACTCTGACACTCGCAGCCTGCCCTCGACCAATGCCTGGTAAACCCCTCTGTGTCTGTTCATCGCCAGTCTTGATACTTCATAGACTATTGTGGATGTGTGTTTGCACTTTATTGCATATTGTGTGTTTGAGTGAAAGCTTGACTAATAAATACTGCATAATGGATCCCTCCGTGTCAGTCTCCTCGTTACACTTATGGTTCAGAGATACAATTTTATTTATTTATTTATTTTGCTTATAACTTCTCAACCCTTTGTCCAAAATTCATAAAATTGGTCTCTTTACATCAGGCTGAGCATGCCAAGTTGATTTTCCCAGGTCAGCAATTTTGCCCGTTGGCCCTTTTAAATTGCCAAAAATTACTATATTTTCCAGACGCATTGAAGAATTGTTATAAAAGTCAGTATTTGTCTTTGAGACTGTGCCCTGATAGTGCTCAAAAAGTTTCATCGCATCGCCACCTTTTGGTCAAACGTTGTAATGATATTTCTAAAAATGCTAATAACTATTTACTAATTTTGCCTTTTGTTATGATACTTCTCTTGATACATTCCTTGGGTTGTCCTGAAAATATATATACCAATTATGTCTTAATTAACTGAACTCCCTGTCTGCCATCTAGCCTTAGGTCAAAAACCTACTTTTTCTAACTCCTCCTACATAATTTGGCTAATTGGCACCAAAAATTACTCATAATTAAAGATCATCTTCAGACTGTGCTGACAAAAAGTTATTAAATTTGTTAAACGGTTTTGCTTACTACACTGACAAATGTGATGGCATGATGCCAAACTACATCTGAGGCTGTATCTCTGCGATAGTTAAAGATAATGTCACCATCATCTGTTTTTGTTATCTCACACTGACCACACCATACAAATTTGGTGACAGCGCCACCTATGAGTCAAAAGTTATAAGACATTCATTAGCCATTATTAATGACACTTACAAATTTGGTAATAACTTTTGCCTGCATATGTGCTTATTTTGATGAAATTGGTCTCAAATAATTCATTGGGTCATGCCAACAACACGCATACCAGTTATGCCATAATCTGCCAAACTTCCTGTTCGCTATTTTGATTTTGTTCAAACCATTCTTTTCTTAACACCTCCTAGACAGTGAGTCCAATCTTCACCAAATTTGACTCTGATCATCTTCAGACAATGTAGACCAAAAGTTATGGAATTCATTTTGATAGATTGTCATTAAGCATATGCGCAAACTTGATGTAAGGCTGCCAGATGACATTACAGGCTGAATCAGACATTGACCTGACATTGACCAAACTACATCATTTTGTTACTCTCTTATTCATCCATCCATCCATAAATCCATTCATCCATCAATCCATTCGTCTCTCTATCCATCCATCTATCCATCCATCCATGCATAAATCTATTTATTTTTAACTGTAAAAAAGTACAAATTTATTACATTATGAATGACATGTTTTATACTTTTGATAGTAGTAGTAACAGCAGTAGTAGTAGTTATAGCATAGATAAATTAGTGCACCAAAACTATTTATTTCTCAAGATTGAAAAAGCCTGCTGGAGAACATGCAGGCTTATAATATGTGCTTATTAAAAACATCATAAAAGCTTCCTTTGACCCCATAAACTTTCAGCATTTGCAGCAGCCATTCATATTACTTATACACATTTCTTTACCGCACAACAAGAAATCGATCAAGGTCAGTAAAGTGCTAGTGTTAGAGGGGGAGTACCAGGAGATCACTGCCATTGTACTCACCCGCACCATTCAAGCATGCCTAAAACATTAATCTTGATCTCTGAGAAAGGGTAGAAGGAAAGTGAGCACAGCAGCAGAACAACCTTAACGCAGTCACATACATCCCTTACATCTTCATTCAGGCCCACTTTAACTCTCTGGTGTTCAAGTGAAGTGAATAAAGCCAATTTTTATTTTTCATTGGCACTTAAGGGGGCATATCATGAAAATCTATATATTTTTTTTCTTGCAGTAAGTGCTACAATCAGGTCATGAGTACCAACCAAAGATGAACAAGTTTCTGTTTAATCACTTTTGCAGCAAGAGATTCATAATCATGGTTCAAATGACTGCTGGAAATCCTTGAAGATGCTTGAATTGTAATATAATGGTTTCAAAAATTTTAAAAGTGCTTAGATTTTGAATAAAGTGCTAGTAAACGTAACTGTAAAATGTGTTGCTTTAATGACAGCGCACCTTACTTAATACACTACTGGTCAAACTTTTTCTTTTTTAATTGTTAAATACTTATTTATTAAATATTTAATAAATAATAAAAATTAAAAATAAAATAATAATAATAATAATAATAATTAATATTAGAGTGCTTTCCGAAATATCATGTGACTCTGAAAACTGGAGTAATAAAGCTGAAAATTTATCATTAAAATCACTGGAATAAATTATTAAATTAATTGCAAACTATAGTGCAGTAACATTTTACATTTTTACAATTTTTATTGTATTTTTGATAAAATAAATGCAGCATTGGTGAGCAGGATTAGCTAACCCCAATCTTTTGACCGGTAGTCTACAAAATAATAATTAAATATTTAAAATAAACGATGAGAGTAATTCAGCTCTGGACTTGAGGCAAATATACCATGAAGATGTTACCTTATACTATACTATACTATGCTTTGCTATGCTATGCTATGCTATGCTATGCTATGCTATGCTGTGCTATGCAATGCTATACTACACTACACTATACTATACTACACTATACTATACTATACTATACTATACTATAATACTACACTGCTACACTACTGTAATACTATATATATATATATATATATATATATATATATATATATATATATATATATATTAGGGATGTGCGGAGCAGCCGGTATTTGTATTTGTATTTGTATTTGTTGAGAGGGGAAAAGTATTTGTATTTGTATTTGTATTTGTATTCGAGTAAAATTCAAAATGGCGCAAAAATATATATTTTTTCTATTACACTTCTAATTTACGTTATATTGAAAGTATTGTTTAATTATACCCATTATATAAATTATAGATATGCAATATTGGCTGTTGTTTTTGAACATGTGATAAGAAATGTCATTGAAAAGAAAATAACATAGAAGCCATTATCTCATCCATGGTTAAACCAACAACTAATAAAATACCATTGTGAATACTATGAACCCCACCACCACTGTTCTTATTGAAGGACACTGAATAGACAGAATAAAAACAAATAATATTTCAAAAAACTGTACTTCTTCTGAAAGAACTTCTTTCCAATGCACAGAATTCCAAAAACTAATATTAACTAAATAAATCGAAATAAAACCCTGCCTGGGAGATCTGGCAGAACAAAAGTATTCTATATAATACTAAAAGATACAGCCCTGCTATTATCATCTGCCAGCCACAAAAAAAGACACAAAGTTTGTTTGTTTGTTTATTTAGAGATATCTGCAAATATTTTTCAATGGAAGTCAATGGAGGAATATGACTAGTCAGTCATAATATATTTGCAGATATTTCCAATCTGAATTATAATTATGACAAGTCAAAATATAATTAGAGATATATCTAAATATATTTATGGATAGTCTGAACAAGGTTTAAATGCTAAAACGGCTTGCCATACGCACAGTGGCACAGTGGAGATTTCTCTAGTTATATCGTTTCAGTCGTTTGTTATGCAGTGACATGCAGTCAAATATTTCGCCAAACAGTCCTTAGGGATACGGTGACACGCAGTCAGATATTTTACTGGAAAGATCCGCCACTTTTGGCGCGCATAAACAATCATAAAGCTCTCGTGCTGCAGGAAGGAGGAGGTCTGCTAAAGGCGCGCAGCTGACGTGCAGTGAGGGGTTTGCGTCTTTAATAAACTACGGCAGTTTGCGATCACTGAACAGTAAGAATGATTAATAAATCCATATCAAACAGTCCCTTAAAAGTCACGTCTCGCTTTCAGTTTCGGGCTTTGGCGCGTTTTGCACTGAGCGTGTGTCTTTCTCTCTCTCTCTCTCTCTCTCTCTCTCTCTCTCTCTCTCTCTCTCTCTCTCTCTCTCTCTCTCTCTCACTCACTCACTCACTCACGCGGGCATGCACTGTGGTCTCATGAGGAAACGCTGCTTTTTGATATAGTGTTTTTCTTGCTCCCGAATACAAATAATTTTTCAAGTATTTGTTCGAATCAAGTATTCGTAAAAACACGCTATTCGTGCCTTTCCGAATACCGTATTCGGGTTCGGCTCCACCCTTAATATATATATATATATATATATATATATATATATATATATATATATATATATATATATATATATATATATATATGTGTGTGTGTTTGTGTGTGTGTGTGTGTGTGTGTGTGTGTGTGTGTGTGTGTGTGTGTGTGTGTGTGTGTGTGTGTATAGGTTTAACGGAGAGAAGATTTTTTCAACACATTCGTAAACATAATAGTTTTAATAACTCATTTCTAATAATGGATTTGTTTTATCTTTGCCACAATGACTGTAAATAATATTTTACAAGATATTTTTCATAACATTTCTATACAGCTTAAAGTAACATTTAAAGGCTTAACTAGGTTAATAAGGTTAACTAGGCAGGTTAGAGTAATTAGTCAAATTATTGTATAATAATGGTTTGTTTTGTAGATTATCGAGAACAAAAATATAGCTTAAAGGGGCTAATAATTTTGTCACTAAAATGGTATTTAAAAAATTTAAAACTGAATTTATTATAGCCAAAATAAAACAAATAAGCCTTTCTCCAGAAGAAAAAAATACTATCAGACATACTGTATAAATGTCCTTGCTCTGTTAAACATCATTTGAAAAATATCTAAAAATAATAATAAAAAAATGAAGAAAAAAGTTTTAAGAGGGCTTATAATTCTGACTTCAACTGTATATGGTTTTCTTCATATGTTGTATGGTAAGGGTCTAACAAATACATTTGTAACATAAATATTACATCTCTGCAAATGCATCTCCCCCACTCCCAGTCATGGATCCAGCAGACAAATCAGATTAAATTTTAGCTTTAAATACACTTTTGTTATTTATTTATTTATTAGTTATGTATTTATTCAATTATTTTTTTCCTTCATTCATTCGTTCATTTATTTATCATTTATTTATTATTTTTTAGTTGTGAATTAATTTTAAGAAAACCAATTATTAAAATATAGAGATTTTATTAAGATATAACTGAAGAGTAAACCGAAGAGGAGGAATGCAAGCTCCATGTTCTCCAAATAATTAAATTCACCCCTGATTGTACTATCCTAACTATCCTACAACAAATAGCATATGATAAAATGTGATGAAATGCATCATGTGTCATGATGTGTATGTACTATATTTGTGTAAATATTTGCCAAACTTCTGGGAAAAGTTCTGGGAAAAAGTTAAAAATACAATTGGAAATTGCTTGAAAAGTTCAATTTGACTTGAGAAAAGGTGTAAATACAATACCATGTGCCTTGTCTGCACTAATGAACAAAAGATCATTCATTGGTTCATGACATCCGTGCCACAATAGCAGGTTTTGATTGTGTTTTATTTTAGTTAAGTCTGCAAATTGTTTAATTTAGACTAAAAATACTAGTCTACACAGCACTCATTCAGCAGTGAAGGTCAGTTCAACACCATTAATGAATTGAATGGATTATTACAGAACTTTACATCCAAAACAAGGCTGCCACTTCATATGATGTAATGTTTACAAATGTACTTAAGAGATGCTTGATTTCACAACCCATTATAGTTAGCCATTCGTAAATGTAATGCCTAATTTAAAACGCCATAAGAGTGCCTTTTAGATACAAATTAAATAAATTAGAATCCTATGAGTCATTTTTTGATGGCTTCACTCACAATATACAGCTATTTAGTAACAAAAGTATTTTTCGGGGTACAGAAACAAATTACATAATAAATCAATAAGAAAAATTAATTAGTTAAACAATAAAATTAGTCACAATACTCTTAACCACACCCCTCTTACTATTTGTTTTCCATGAGGGAACATTGTGCAAAGCCCCGCCTCCACTGAATATTCAGTTTCAGTTGGAAGTGCATCAACATACTGAAATAAAAGTCTCTGCAACTTATGGTTCACATCAGATTTTAAAGGGGCACACACACACACATAAAAAATGGGTCTTACGCGTTCACTCATGCACTAGGTGGGAGATTTTCATTTATGCTGATCTGAGACTAGTCTAAACTAGAACTGAAATCTTTTACCAGCATCCTATAATTCCTAATAGGGTTTGAACATCACCTCTGCGCCCCTGCGGAGAGGCTCCAGGCACCAGCCCCTGAGTTAAGAGGGAAAACTGACATCTGTACAGTCAGAGAAAGCACTAAAATTCACTCCCCAGGGAGCAATCAGCTCAAGCCTGCCCTGTGCTTGCCCTTTGAACTGTCAAAATTATGAGAGAGCCCTTTCTGTGCTGTGAATATTTTGGACAGCCTTATAATGTGCCTTAGATCCCTGCGGTGACACTAATGGGTCGAAGCTGTGCCGCTTCCATTTGAATGAGATGGGCACCGGAACTGTTGAGCCATTGTGTGGATTCAGCTCATTTCTGCCCTCATTTTTGCCAATTACGCATTGACAGGTCTGTGGTTATCTATGAACTTGAACAGTGTGGAACTTATGAGAGGTCTTAATGTTGCTTTATGGTGAATAATGTCCTATAATTGACTTTAAATACAATAAATATTAATGCTTACTATAAATTGTAAAATTTCCTTCATGGCATGAGTATGAAAGTTCTGTTCATGTCCGAAAAAAAAAACTAAGAAGTAAAAGTCTTTTTTATGATGTTTTATTTGTCCTGCAGGAAATGGGGAAGGGTGAAATTATGTTAGAGTTCAGATTTTATTTTAGCTATGCAGGACGAACCAAGGAAATTGGCTGGCAAGAAATTTCCTCATGCCGAAGGTTGGAGAAAACCTGTCTATGAGAGATGCAGAAGTTAGACGGTCTTTCTTCAAACCAAATGTAATTTTTTTATCTCATTCATAACTTTAACAATTAGTAGATTATTCAAAATGTTTGTGTTAAATGTGTTAAGCTGGTCAGATCAATAACATGTCTAATGTAGAATATATTTCTTAAATGTATAATGTATCTCTTATAGTCAATGTAACATCTAGAAAGGCAAAATTAATTCATTTAAAAGATTGGAAATAGATAGATAGCACTCTTTATTACGCATGCTCTGTAAATTGTCGTAAAATTATAACATGCACCTAAACCTACAACATTCTAAACATTCTAACCCCAACCATATAATATGTATTGTTATTAATTAACGTTACTTACAATAGTAAATAAATGAATAGTTACACTGTGATGACATCTTAAATAAAAGTGTGACTAAATATTACATTTAAAAAGTTGCAGGAAGTTTCAACTAATTATTGTTTCATGTAGTTTCATGTTATGTTCACTTTGTTTCTTTATACATTATATTACTTGTTTAATTAGTTAGTTAGTTAGTTAGTTAGTTAGTTAGTTAGTTAGTTAGTTAGTTAGTTAGTCAGTCCAAACTTGACTCTAAGTTCAGAAATAGTTTATTGTTGGCATTTACATAGGTTGTTTTTTATTAGCCCAGATTTTACCTTAGCCCTTCTGAATGTTGACTGGCTTTGCAATGAATATTAAATTCATTAAATGTTTTATATGTATATTTTGCCAACATAATATAATATACCTTCTTAACTAAACCCAAGCAAGCATATTAGTTCAATTGCATATTGTTTGCTCTTTTTGTATTTTTATTTATTTATTTTTTTTGTATGTTAAATGTATTTACACTTTTTAAAGTTTATTTATAAACTAATTTTGAGAGGATACATGCTTATGATTGACCAAGGCTGGTCCCGCATTAGTTATTAGATGATTTAATCAGATGAGTCCAAACCACATATATAACCAGATTTTCTTACCTTAGTCACAACCCCCCCCCCCCCCACCCCCCGCCTGACTCCCCTCTCTCCTTATGAAACTGGAGGGAACCTCAGTCTCGAGGATCTTCTGAGCTCAGGGCTCTCTCCTGGGACAGCATGCCAAACACACTTTATTATCAATCATCAGCAAAAAGGTGAACTCTTTAAACTTCAATGGTTTTCACACAAAAAGTGATGAGAATAACAGCTACAGTTTAAATAAATGTGAAAACATGTATTTAAATGATCACCTAATCAAACTGCATAAAACAATATCTGTTCAGCTTCTGTTATGTTTGCTAATTCTTTAAGCTTTCCCCTTGTTGTTTGATGTAGGCTTCAAGCCCCATAAATTTGTCAGTGACCAAACATCTGTGCGCTCTCCCTTTTCTCGTTCCTTTACCATCCTTCCTCTGTGCCCTTTCAAATGCTTCTTTGGACAGACTGATAAAGTCTCTCAGCCCAAGCCAATAGATTGTTTTGGCAATTTTGAATTTTGAAAAGGTCTCCATGGTATTTTTGCAAGTGTCATACCATCAGTCATCCATAAAGCCCTTGTGGTTCAAGAGTCTTTTAGCCCATCTGGACCCACTTAACTCATTCGTTTTTATAACATGCAACACAAGATGCATTTGTCTTGATTTGTAGCTATGATCAATGACGTGGAAAACAAAATCGATAATTCAACGAATTGCCAAGAAACTAAATCTATATTGAACTCTGCATTTCATTTAAGAGTTTACAGGAAGGCCTTGTTTCTTCTGCACAGCAGCTTAGCTGTAGAATGCATACTTATTCAATAAAGTCTCTGACCCCAGTATGCAAACAGATGTTGTGTTTATAAAGTCACAAAGGTGAAGGTTTGCATAAAGTGTTCTTGTCAAACACAGTATACCAAAAGTATACACATCAGTGTATTTAGAAAAACATTGTGGATGGACAGAATCACTAGACAGAACTACAGATAGAATGGTAGATACAAATAAAAACTAATAGAATGGCAGATTTGATGGATAGATAAAATGGAAGAACAGTATATGTAAAATGTATTTAGTGGATAGAGTGGTAAACAAATGGACAACGCTAAATTGATTGACGGTTTCATGAATGCATTGTATAAAATAACAAAACAACTGATAGAAGGATGGCTGAATGGATGGATGGACGGACGGACGGACGGATGAATGGACGGACGGACGGACGGATGGATGGATGGATAATGGGTGGGTGGATGGACAGATGGACTGACGTAAGGGCGGATGGATGGTTGGATGGATGGATGGGTGGAAGAAAAATAGACAGAATTGTATAACTGTATAAACAATATGCAAGTGGATGGATGGGTAGATAATTGGATGGATGGATGTTGGTGGGTGGGTGGATGGACAGATGGACTGACATACGGGCGGATGGATGGTTGGATGGATGGATGGATGGTTGGAAGAAAAATAGACAGAATTGTATAACTGTATACACAATATGCAAGCGGATGGATGGGTAGATAATTGGATGGATGGATGTTGGTGGGTGGGTGGATGGACAGATGGACGGATGGATGTATGGATGGATGGATGGATGGATGGATAGATGTCTGTATGTATGGATTGGTGGATAGATGGATGGGTGGTAGGATGAATGGGAGAATGGGTGGAAGAAAAATAGACAATGATAAAACTAAGCACATAATGCAGGATGGATGGATGGATGGATGGATGGATGGATGGATGGATGGATGGATGGATGGATGGATGGATGGATGGATGGATGGATGAGTGGGTGGGTGGTTGAATATACAAATTGACCAATGGACAGATGGACAGACGGTTGGATGTATGTATGTATGTATATATGGATAATATGGATATAAATGGATGGAAAGAAAACCACAGGTATATTGAAAATGATGGATGGATAATAGGGAAACATAAATCGATAGATAGATGGATGGATGGCTAGATAGATAAAATGTTACATGGATAGAGGGAAAAAATGTCTACCTATCCATCTATGCCATCCATCCATTGTTTTATTATTCTGTTTACTGGCAAAGTATGGTTGTATTTGGCATTGCATATACCAATGTGTGGTATTTAGATTCTACAGGTTTGTCCTACCTGACAGCAAGAGGTTGATATGCATAAGCTACATTCCCCAAGCAAAACACTTTAAAGGTCTACAATGTGTTTGTCAAATTACAATTGAAATCGAGTAACTGTAAGTCAACCTAGTGTAGCAATAATCACAACTTTCATCTTTTGCTTTATGCACATTTGTATTTAGAGCATATTTAATGTGTTGTTATTTGTTGCAGAAAATAATCTGCAGGTATTTGAATAATTGTAACAATTTTATGTTGTATATTTTACTTTATTATGGCACATGTGCTGTTATTAAACCTTAAGTTGCAGCGAGTCTGGATTATTCCTTATTTAAGTATTGTCTTGGATAACTCAAAAAATACATATTTATCAAGCATATCTGAGGCCAAAGGTCCATAAAAGCTGTGCTTGTATTTAACAATGTGTGAAGCATTAGCATTTACAATGAACAGCTGCTGTGTGTGAATATGTTGATGTGAAGAGGGTTCATTACTCTCCTTCCCCATTTACTGAACTATCATCAGCATATTTTGGTCCTGCCAAAGAGAAAAAATGCAGTATTTCTCAGCCCCCTCACCTATTATATTTTGAACATATTAAGTCACATAAGCACCCATAATGAGCTTAAAACAAGCATTGTTTACCTCCAATCAAGCATGTCGAATTTCCATGTTTGATTTCCCTAATACCTCACAATAATGAATTATTTCATTTATTATGTCTTCTTTTTTTAATTGAAAGCTGATTTAGCTCTTGTGAATTACAAGTGGAATTAGCAAATGAGACTCGATTGCCAAAAACGAGTAATATTTGAGCATGATATTTCAAGTTTGTGTAAGAGCACTGACAGTGCAATTAATTTCTGCAGATCTGTCCTTGACTACATAAGCACATTACTACTGAGACCTGGTGCTAAACAGATGGGAAAGTTTCAGTTTTCATACATTTGGAGTCACTGTCACTAAACAGCTGAGTTAGCAGAGCTGCAGTATATTGCTTACAATATAAGTTTGCTAGTGATGGCCTTGTGACTACTGCAGAATGATATTATCATCCATAATTACACACTAACCTCGCGGTGCTTGGAGAGTATATGTTAATTATATACAGCTGTTTGAGATGTCTTTATGTGCATTGAGCAAATAGTCAAGGTTGGTACCCAATTCCTGCATGAAGTGCACTTAAAGTCTTTCAAAAAGAGGGAAATGAAAGTGATCTTGCCCCTTTTGCTGAAATAACAAAACAGAAAGATAAAATTTAGAAAAGTTAATGCAAGGGATAAGAGGGGAAAAATAAAGTAAGCCAAGGGTAATTATTTGAAGTTACCGACATCGGTTTGCATTTATCTGAGGAGAAGGTGAGGCCAAGTACAAGAGCTAAAATGGAAAATGTGCCTAATTAGTTATTTTATTGCATTTATTTATTTATATTTTTGGCCTTAATCGGTGGACCATTATGAAATTTTCCTGGCTGGCATTTAAATATCACAAAAGCACATTTATCATTGGATGCTCATACACTGTGCACTGTGAATACTCATTTCAACTCTATTTTGGAGGACTTTTGCCATTTTTAACAGCCAAAATATTGTAAATTAAGCCTTTAAAAATATACATTAATTGAGAAATTAAATGTTTAATGATGTGGTTGTTGTTGTTGTTGTTTTTAGAAGTATAGTGTTGGAATGGGGTAGGAAAATTAAACTTAAATCAATATAATTTTTGAAAAACAAAAATAAATAAATTTTATGATTTTATAGTTTGCTTAATAAGTTATTGTATCTTGTATTAGGCTGTCGCCTCACAACAAGAAGGTCGCTGGTTAGAGCCTCGGCTGGATCCGTTGGCGTTTCTGTGTGGAGTTTGCATGTTCTCCCTGCGTTCATGTGAGTTTCCTCCGGGTGCTTTGGTTTCCCCCACAGTCCAAAGACATGCGGTACAGGTGAATTGGGTACGCTAAATTGGCCGGTATGTATGAGTGTAAATGAGTGTGAATGGATGTTTCCCAGAGATGGATTGTGGCTGGAAGGGCATCCACTGCGTAAAAATGTGCTGGATAAATTGGCGGTTCATTCTGCTGTGGCGACCCTGGATTAATAAAGGGACTAAGCCGAAAAGAAAATGAATAAATGAATGAATCTTGTATTAGAGATGTTTTGATGTAAAAGACAAACATTACAAAATATATTGATTAGTTGGATGATTAGTTGTTTCCTTGACTAATTGGCTAATTTTAAATTGATGGATATCACAGATAACTTTATTTGTTGTTGTGCTTTGTCTGTTTATACATTTATTTTATTTATTTTTTTGTTTCATTCTAGTTTTGTATTTTATTTTTACAACATATGTGTACAACATTTACAATATATTGACAATATTCTAAGCAGCATATTTATTTATATATCTATAATATATTTATTTATAGAGCACATGGTGTTCTTTTTTATTGAAATTGTTATTTTTTGAATTGTTATTTTTTTGAATGTTTATTTACTAATTTGATAAAATTTCTTATTCTTTATATTTACATTAACTGAAGATCAGATCAGTCAGTCAGTCAGTCAGTCTGTCTATCTGTCTGTCTATCAAATCTATCTGATCTTCAATTATTGTATATATATAAAAATATCTGAATGTTTGTTTACTCATTGAACAAGTATATGATAGTTGCAAATCTCCTGTTCCACCACATCCCAAAGGTGCTCTTTTGGACCGAGATCTGGTGAGTGTGGAGGCCATTTGAGTACAGTGAACTTATTATCATGTTCAAAAAATCAGTCTAAGACTTTATGACATGGCACGTTGTTCTGCTGAAAGTAGGTATAGGTACACTGTGGTCATAAAGTGATGAACATGGTCAGTAACAATACTCAGATAGGCTTGGCATTGCCACGGTGCTCAACTGGATCTAATAGGCCCAAAGAGTGCCAAGAAAACATCCCACACACCATTACAGCAGCCTAAACTATTCATACAAGGCAGGATGGATCCATGCTTTCATTGTTGATGCCAAATTCTGCCTCTACCATCTGAATGTCGCAGCAAAAATCAAGACCCAGCCTCAGTTTCCTGTTATTAGCTGACAGGAGTGGCACTAGGTGTGCAGCAACTTTTGCTGCTGTAACCCATCTGCCTCAAGTTTCAATGTGTTGTGCATTCAGAAATGCTCTTCTGCTTACCTCGTGCATAGAGTATAGAGTTGCATAGAGTTGCTGCTTTGTGATTGGCTGATTAGAAATTTGCATTAACGAGAGTTGGACAGGTGTACCTAATAAAGTGGCCGGTGAGTGTACAGTTTATATACATTGAGTCAATGAGTATGTTGAAATATTACGAATCTATACTCAACATCTTGTTTGGCATGTTGTTTTATTGACCAATCAGATAGAGCTTATTGATAAAATTCTTTAAATCTATAATATTCTTTTCTGACGTCGTCCCTGATTGAACATCTTTAAACAACTTAGTTCATATGTGGAGCAAAATTGCTGTCATTGAAAATGTATTTACTCAACATCCTGGCAGAAGATGGAAAGTTTAAAGGGTTAGACATGGCAGCTGTTATTTATATGCTTTCAGCAAGCATTTATGACTGCATTTATGACTGCTTCATGCCAAGGTGCTCCCATAACAACGTCTGTTTGTATTGCTGGTACGCTGTCTGTGTCTGTTGGTCCAAAGAGAATCAGAAAAAAAAAAAGAAAACAGAAGAGCGGGGTCATGTCCAGAGGTGCTTCAATACAGCCTCATTGACTGTTTCATTACATTCACAGAGGGAGGCTTTGTCCCTCATATCACACCCAGCTGAGCCAAAACAACTCCTGTGCTAATATTAGCATAACACTGCTGCTATACAAAACTCACCCTCACAGGAACATGTCCATCCCAAAAACCATTACGTTGGCTAAAAGAAAGTTTTAAATTATCTGAAATACATTACGTTTGCATAATCAAAACTATAAATAGTGAAATAAACCTAGCACATTTGCATGACTGTAGCTGATTAGCTTGCTTACCTAGCATATGTACAAGTACACTTTATTGCAATTAGTTATTGGGTTTGTAGGACTGTAGGGAGAGGATTTTATACATGTTTTTGCACATAGATGAATATTATAGAAAATGTTTGATTTCAAAATTCCTGTTATTTATGTATATGTTTCTTATTATTTGTTATTTATATTGAAATGGTGTGTTGAATAGTATATTTATTTGTGCTGGGCAAAGATTAACCATTATTAATATATTTTTTATGAATTTATTTATTATGTATATTATGTATATATATATATATATATATATATATATATATATATATATATATATATATATATATATATATATATATATATATATATATATATATTTTTTTTTTTTTTTTTTTTTTTTTTCCTAATTATAAATAAACATTTTCTGAAAAATATGCATACATGTGTATTTATAGATACATAATACATAATACATAATACATATACACAGTACACTGAAATTGTATTATGTCAAAGTAAACTTTTTTTCGGGTGCGATTAATCACAGGTTATTAATTTTAATTTATTTTTAATGTATATTTTATTTGTATTTAATTGTTTTATTCATATTTTATTGATCACAACATCACATTTAATATATTTCCTGATATATTAATCATATATTATTGATGTATTGTAAATATCACATCACATTGTAGACAGACAAAAAAAAAAAAAAACTGAATGAGTTTAAGTAATATGTTTTAAATTTTGGGTCTTATTTTCCTATGTTTTTTTTATTTTAATGATTAATTTTAATTTGACAATATTTATCATTAATTTGTTTATATTATCTTCATCATCAGCACTGTATTTTATTCATTTTACATCATGTAATATGATGATACTTTAAAATATCAGAGTGATTAAATTATTTATGTATTTCATTAATATATTTGTCCATTTGCAACCAAGTGTGTGTCATAAATTAAAATAAAGTGAGTACATGATTTATGTATTTTATTAATACATTCGTAAATTTACAATCAAGAGCATGTCATATTTTATCTAAATTATTCTAATTAGCCATTCTTTAAAATGCTGCAAGCCCCTGCTGGAATTTTGCATGTGTTTATATGCAGAAAGTATGTGTCATGTGCACGTGACATTAGCATGTGTTGCTTCATTTAATATTCACTCATCAAGGAATTTTTTTATTTTTTTTGCTGAGCTACAAATCGCTCGTAATCAGCCATGGTGACATTTTGCAGCAATTACGCCCTTGCTGTTGACACTTTCCTGAGGAGTTTTTCAGACAAATTATATCACTTTAATGCTTTGCCTCCCTTGAGGGAATTGCAGTGGTGGCAGCCATTTCAAATCAAAGAATTTACCATTAATCAGAGCTTTATTCTCCTCCTTCACTCACCTGTACCGATCGCACATTATTCAGGTGTGCGTTTGCATTTTAATCTGTCTAGGTGTAGTTATTCCTGATACAGGTTGTATTCCCTAAAAGCTTTATTTACTTTACAATATGTTTTCAAATAACATTTTTCAATAGTCATATCCTTGACATTGTAATGAGTAGGGTCTTGCAACAGAGGCGAGGAACACAGACACAGCTTTATTTAGTGAATGGTCATGCAAGCATGATCAAACAGGAACAAACAGTTGCATGTAGGTAATCCAAAGAGTAGTTAAAGTCAGAGGCAAATAGTCAGGGCAGGCAGCAAAACAAAAGGAATAAGGGCCAAAAACAAAACAAGGATCAAAAACACGTTATAGCAAGAAAAGGATAAAGCTAGGACTGCTAGCTACAGGAAAAAAGACTCAGCAAAGTGTGCGGGAATGCGAGGGATAAAAATTGTCCATACAATCAGTCAATCATAAGCTTCAGCTGTGTGTGTGTCAGTGTCTCAATGAATGTCAGCTATGGCAAGAGTGATGAGTGCTAAGATCTCTGGGAGCTGTAGTCCATATCAGTGGCACGTTCTTCAGTGATCTGCAACTTCTAGATCAAATATTTAGAACAGCGTAATAAATATAAGGTAATTAACTAACTGTATTTGTCATTTAAATGTCATTAAATATGAATGAAGCTCTTTTAAATTTATTTGACAGAGTAATGATACTTGTAATGAGACATTTTAATAACAAATACAGTTTGTTTTTGTCACTTTATGGTAATGAATCAGTCAAAAGGATCCAAATGCAAGTGAGAGTTTATTTTAACAATAAATAAATATAACAAATAAGCAAACAGTGTGCGATAGCAGCATGGACAAAAGTCTTAGAAACTGGAATCACAACAGGAACATTTAGGAGGCCAGCCCAAGCTGATCCTGACAAGACACAGAGAGACCATAAAAACAGAGTAATGAACTGACCATGATGTCCTGGCTTCTGCTCTTAAATAGGTGAGCTTAGTGCCATCAGCTGGAACTGCTGATAGTCTCACTGATTACGTGATGTAAACAAAACATGCATTTGAGTAAATGGAATCTACAACACAAACCCACGTGACAAAAAACATGAATAGACAGAGCGCATGCACCTGACAAACGTGACAGTTTTACTGAAGTGATCAGAAAAAATATTCATGACACAATTATATTGGCCTAATGATAGTCATGTTTATGACATATTTATGACAGGTGTTGTTATCTTGGCAATGTCATGTTGTCATGACAAAGATAAAGTCCTGTTGTGATGTATTTGTTTACCAAAGTTTATCATAAGATTTAAATCTTATATTTTTATAAGATCTCTCTGTGTCTTGTCAGGATCAGCTTGGGCTGGCCTCCTAGATGTTCCTGTTGTGATTCCAGTAAATGCAAATGTAATTTTTGCATTTAAAATTACATAACCGAGAGAATGGCAATTCATATAAGTTGTCATAAGCATGCATGTCATGATAAGAAATGGTTCATGACAGTCTTATAAACAACAAAAGTCTTACACACTATTATTTCGTCTTTAAATATTTAAAGACCAGGTTCTCCCAGAAATGAACCATATGTCTAATATTTATACCGTGTTTACTGTTAACTAACAAATGAAAATTAATAAAACAAATAGTGACAAAAATACAAGATGAGCGCAATGATGACCAGTTACACTCCAAGAATAAAAAGCCACTTCAATACGCACCATATGTGATTTCGGAGGGAGATGGATTTATCCCAGATGATGGGCTAAATCCCTCCCCTTCAGCTCCATCCGTCCCATCTCGCTGCCTTTCTCCGGGCATTTGTTTACTCGCTCTCCTAAGCAGATTGAGCATTTCCAGCATGTGTGCACTTCTCCGGAGGAATAGTTCTTGCACTTAGAGAACTCGGCCTGGAATAGACTGCAGACGGCGAGCCCACTTTAGCGCTCAGTGTGTGGTCTTGGCTCCACTTTCTCCTTCTCCTATCTGCTGCTGGAACACTGTCAGAAAAGACTAGGCTTCTCCCAGACCCTTTTATCTCTGGAAGCTCTGCTGGTTTATTTTTGCCAAAAACTCCTAAATGCTTTCCCGCTGATCTCCTAGAGACATGGATATCACATACTGACCTTCTTTTTAAGTAGTAAGATGCTTGTGATTTTTGAGATAGGGCTGGGCGATATTGAAAAAAATATCACGATATCATGTTTTATATCACTTGATATCAATAATTATTGAATTTTTTTTTACAATCCATTTTTGACTATTAGGATTTTTTAACCACTTAATTTTATTTTACCAACATTACTAAACCAAATAGTTTCAATAGTAAAAAAAAATATTTAAACAAAATATCTAATCTTTTTATAATAAAGTGTTAGAGAGTGTTAAAGAGACTCTTAAACTTGTATATAATTAAATGTTACAAAATGTAACATTTTGTAAATGTAACAAAGTGTGTGCAAATATAACAAAGTGTGTTCAATGTTACAAATAAAATTTTACAAAATGTGTGCAATGGTAAAGCGTAATTATTGAACAGTCTGCAGGACAAATGATTGTTGTACAGTAACTTGCCTAAATACCCTAACCTGGCTGATTAACCTAAATAACTTAGTTAAGCCTTTAAACGTCACTTTAAGCTGTATAGAAGTGTCTTGAAAAATATCTAGTAAAATATTATTTACTGTCATCATGGCAAATATAAAATAAATCAGTTATTAGAAATGAGTTATTAAAAGTATTAAAATTAGAAATGTGTTGAAAAAACCTGCTCTCAGTTAAACAGAAATTGGGGGAAAAAATGAAAATGTGGTAATAATTCAGAGGGGCTACCAGTCCTGACTTCAGCTGTATGATGGTTATGTATATGCATTTGTTTAATTATTTATATTGAAATGGAATATTTCAATATTATGTATTGATATTTCAAAAGTTCTTTAATGGTTTTACTGATTATATTTCAATCATCACAACAATACATTTAATATATTCACTGATAATTTAATTATACAGTTGAAGTCAGAATTATTACCCCCCCCCCCCCCCCCCTTTGATTATTTATTTATTTATTTTTTGTCTTTTTTAAATATTTCCCAAATGATGTTTAACAGTGCAAAGACATTTTCACAGCATGTCTGATAATAATTTTTCTTCGGGAGAAAGTTTTATTTGTTTTATTTCGACTAGAGTTAAAAGGTCAAAATTATTAGACCTTATAAGCTTCTTTTTTTTTTTTTTTCGATAGTCTACAGAACAAACCATTATTATACAGTAACTTGCCTACTGTAATTACCCTAACCTGCCTAGTTAACCTAGTTAAGCCTTTAAATGTCACTTTAAGCTGTATAGAAGTATCTTGAAAAATATTTAGTCAAATATTATATACTGTCATTATGGCAAAGATAAAATAAAACTGGTATTATCAATGAGTTATTAAAACTATTATGTTTAGAAATGTGTTGAAATTTTTTTCTCCCCGTCAAGCAAAAAACTTATAATTCAGGGGGGCTAATAATTCTGACTTCAACTGTATATTATAAATGTCACTTCACACTGGAGTCAGAATACAGAATGAGTTTAATTATTAATTTCAGGGTTTATATATATTTAATTACAAGGGTTTATTTTCAATTGAACATATCTATCAAATGAATGAATCATATATTATCTTCATCTGCACTCTATTTTTATGATTTTACATTATGTCATTTATCAGAGTGAGTACATTATGTATGTGTTTTCCTAAATACATTTGTGAATAAGCAAAGATTATTGGAGCATTTTGTGTAAAGCAAAAAAAATATATGTTTATATTTTGCAAAAAAATACTGTACTATTTACTTTTTTATGAAAGAAAACATTTCATACAATATTTAGTTGAGTTGAGTTCAGTTGAGTTCAGTTAAATTTAGTTAAGAGTCACAATTTTAAAGTTAAATCTACTTTTAAGTATGTTTTTTTACTTTTTCCCTTCTTTCTTACTTTCATTCTTTCTTTTTTTCTTTCTTTTTTTTAAATTTGCACAAAAAATAACATTTTATGACACTGAACATTTAAAGGGATAGTTCACCCAAATATTTAAATCAACTCACCCTTTTACTCTTGCCGATGTGGTTTTAAATCTTTATGAGTTTCTTACACAAAAGTAGATATTTTGAAAAATGCTAGTTGATTGTACTTATTTACTTTCATAGTAGATTACTATGGACATCAGTGGGTACCATCAACCAGCATTATTCAAAATAGCTTCTTTTGTGTTTAGCAGAAGAAAGAATCTCATACAGGATTTAAATAAGTGAACCATGAGTAAATGATGCCAGAGTTTTCACTTTTAAGTGAACTATCTCTTTAAACAACAGTAATAAACCAGTGGTATCATTAGTGCGCAGTATGAGGTCTTGGATCAGATTTTTCTAATCCCTATATGCTTCTAGAGCACTGTCAGAAAAGTCTAGGATTCTCCCAGACCCTTTTATCTCTGGAAACTCTGCTGGTTCCTTATGTTTTTCTTTTTTTCTCCTTATGAAAACTCCCATGAAAGGCTTTCCCCACTGATCTCCGGGAGAGATGGAGAGCCTCTTCTTCCTCAGCCACCTACAGGGATTTAAACTGTTTAATTCAGGTCGTAACTTGGATTATTTAAGCAGTGTTATTTAAGCGTTTAAAAGCCTGTTCTGCATATTTATAGTGGTAATTATCAACCTAATTATTAGTTTTGCACAAGTTATGGTTATGTCCACCAGCATTTTCGAGCCCACGCATATGCGAGAGAGCACAGTTGTAAAAACCAATCGTGCAGTTTAATGGAGTAAAATTATGCACATGCATTCAGCACTTTCAGTCCAGCTGTTTAAATGAAAAAATAAAATAAAATCCTCTGAGGCTCTTCAGCATTACAACAGCAGTTACAATAGTCAAAAATATTCAATAGTCTCCTACTAATGTATATACTCACACAGTATTGCAGCTAGTTTGAAAGGAATAATAGTTTAAATTAGACAACATTCATTCATTCATTCATTTTCTTGTCAGCTTAATCCCTTTATTAATGCGGGGTCACCACAGCGGAATAAACCGTCAATTTATCCAGCAAGTTTTTATGCAGCGGATGCCCTTCCAGCCACAACCAATCTCTGGGAAACATCCACACACACATTCACACACACACTCACACACTACGGACAATTTAGCCTACCCAATTTACCTGTACCGCATGTCTTTGGACTGTGGGGGAAACTGAAGCACCTGGAGGAAACCCATGCGAACGCAGAGACCCAGCGACCCAGCAACCTTCTTGCTGTGAGGTGACAGCACTACCTGCTGCGCCACTGCTTCGCCAATTAGAAAACATGTATATGTTAAAACAATATAGACATAAAAACTTTTTAATCGTTTTTATTTTTATTATTATTATTATTCTTTAGGCTATAAGTATTACCTAGCACTGATATGCAAACTAAGTATATGTATTATTTTGTAATTAATCTTAAACTGATTTCTTATACATTAGTTATAAACAGGTTAAATTACAGTTTTTCTCAGTCGCTTTGGTGCATTTCTCACGGCACTATTTACATTTGCACAACATGTAATGCATTTCTCAAAACAATTAGTCATTTGTGTACATCCTAGTTGCAGTTTCTCATTCTTTTCAACTAATTGTGAATGCTTTTGGACATGCATCAATTGCTTTCATACAACTCTCTGCTGTTTAGAACATTATCATCTGCTTATGTCATGTCAGTCAAAATGAACTAAACTTTTAAATGCTAAATAGTCATTCTATATAAAATGAATAATCCTCATTTCATCACTTGAGTCATTACATACAAAAATGTTGAACTAGTTGTCAAAATCTGTCAAGCTAATTTTTTTAAACAAATTTAAATCTTAATTTTTTTCTGAAAATGTCTTTAAAATTGAACAATTTGATGAATGACTTACAGACCTGTGTATGTTGTAGGCTCAGTTCCAAAATGTACTGCAATATTGTGTACAGTTGTGCACAGCTCTACCTAAAGGGAGTTTATGTTTGTTGTAAATAAGGGTGTATTTATTCTTTTGCACAATGCTGGAAATAAATTAGGATTGCAATGAGCAAATGCAGTAAAAATGTGAAACATACATATTCAGTGTCTTGTACTCAGATACCTCACTAAATGCAGTGATGTTTAGCTTTACTGTAGTTTTCAAATGGCTGTGCAAATAGTATACAGTGCTGTCTTGAGCATTTTCAGGAAGTGTCACCAAAATCAGGCTTTTTTGCATTGAAAAAATGTAGAGAGTAAACTGTCATGATGAAAACATGACTAAGCAATTTGACTATTTTGTTCATAAACAATGATGGCAGGACTTTTCATTTTGATGACACTGACACTTTGATTGACATGAATACTTGCTTTTGAGGAATGAACTATCCATTTTGAGCATGTGACGCACTTTTGCAGGTTATCAGCTAGGTTTTGCAGTTTGCAGTTGCACTAATTGTTTTGAGAAAATCATTAAATGTTGTGCAAAAATGCACTAGTGTTGTGAGAAGCGCACCAAAGCAATTGAGAAAAACTTTAAGTGACATTCATTCATTTATTTTATTTTCGGCTTAGTCCCTTTATAAATCTGGGTTCGCCACAGCGGAATGAACTGCCAACTTATCCAGCATATGTTTTATGCAGCGGATGCCCTTTCAGGTGCAACCCATTACTGGGAAACATCCATTCACACACTTCGGACAATTTAGCTTTCACAATTCACCTGTACTGCATGTTTTCGGACTATAAGGGGGAACCGGAGCACCTGAAGGAAACTACGCAAACACTGGGAGAATGTTAAAAAATACTGAAGTGTGTAATTTTTTTAATTGTGTTAATTATCATTTCTCATTAAGACTCTTTCTTTCTGTTTTTGTTTAGTTGTGTTGTGTTGAGTCCAATTGAATTGAGTTGTTTTGTTTTGCTTTGCTTTGCTTTGTTTTGTTTTTTGTTTTGTTTTGTATCACTTTTGTTTTGTTGTTTTTTTGTTTCATTTTGTTTTGTTTGCATTGTGTTAATTATTATTCCTCATTAGGACTCTTTCTTTCTGTATTTGTTTGTTTAGTTGAGTTGTGTTGTGCTGTGTTGTTTTGTTTTGTTTCGTTTTGCTTTATTTTTTTCACTTTGATTTGTTTGGTTGTTTTTTGTTTAAAATTTTTGTTTTGTTTAACTTTTTTGTTTTCTTTTGTTTTCTTAAAATTTTTTTTATTTTATTTTGTTTTGCTTTGCTTTGCTTTGCTTTGCTTTGCTTTGCTTTGCTTTGCTTTGCTTTGCTTTGCTTTGCTTTGTACAGTGCTGCAATTTAAGAAAACACATGCAATTAAAAATATGCCAGTGAATTAGCAAAAGATCTTCATCCATTTGACAGCATACATGCTGCAAATCCTTACAACACACAAATTAAAAAGAGCGCTGCTTTACAAAAACACATTGCATTTTTCACAACACTTTCAAAAACAATGAAACACAACTGAAATGTTTCAAGGGAACCCACAAATGTGATGGACGCTGCTGTGCCATATTGTTCAATCAAGTCGTAGGTGAATTTTGAAAGGTGAGTATTCTATTTGTTCATTTTAACATTCTGATTCCCTTGACTTTTGTATTTTGTTAGCCTAAATAATCATAACCTAAATAGCTGGGTCTGTCACATTTTAGGGTCCCTTTGAAATATTTCTGTTGTGTTCCATGTTGTTGAAAGTGTTGAAAGCAAAGGCATTGCATTTTCGTAAATTATTTATATTGTGAGAACATACAGTGTGTTTTATTTATTTGTTTGTGTTGTGAGAAAATGCACCTCTTTTTTTATGTGATTGCAGTTATTTTGTTTTGTTTTTTGTTTTGTTTTGTTTTCATTTTGTTTGGTTTGGTTTCATTCCATTTTGCTTTGTTTTAACCAGTAAAAAGACAGTAATACACTAATTGAATCATTTTAAGAAAGTCTTTGCTTTTTAAATAAACACAATAATCTCAAACAGTTATTTTAGGTAAAAATAACTCAAATCTGATGCAGCATGTCACAAACAGGGGGTTACATGCGGCTGCATGAATCTATAGTTTGGGCCACCTGCTTTGCCTATACTCTCTTCAGAAGAGAGCCTTTAGTGGTGCACGGTCACGCACACTTGGCCAGGTGAACAGACATAGATACCACATGAAAACTAATGCACCAAAGCCCAGTCTGTCTACTGCACAGCCCACTGGATAAATCTACACTAAGCTCCCTCTCGCACACACATACTCACGTCCACCGCTGTCCGCCAAGATTGAAGCTGCAACCTGCTGACATGTTGCCATGGAAATCATCTCAAGAGCCTAGAAAAAAATAAAGTAAGAAACGGTAAATAACCAAACACGCTAACAACAGAGAGCACCATGCACGAAAGAGTACTGCTTTCCGCATCAAAGCATACCTCTAGTCTAGCCTACTGAGATACCCTGAGAGTTTTTGGGTCTGTTTGGCATGTTACACGTGTGGATTCGCTCTCAGCTATGGAAGACACAAGTTTTCCTGTGGATATCGAGAGCTGAGATGGTTCTTTCCTATAGCTGACAGTACTTTTGTCACAGAGGAGATGTGAAGTCGCATGCGATCAATAGTGTGGCTGCGAAAAGAGGAATCCCACGGCATTCCTATACACTCACAGAGAGAAGAGCATGACAGGGGTTTCAGAGACGAGTGTGTGTCCTTTGTGTTATAGGTTTTGACAGTGTCCTGTGGTGAGTTATGAATCAAAGATAAAACGCATGATCTGAACTGAAAATGCATAGTGTGGCTGTTATGTAAGAAGGAAGGGAATGTTAAGACCTTGATTTTGAGAGGTAGGACATGTTTGAATTAGTGCTGTCAATGTTAATGCATTAATGCATGTGATTTAATCTGAAAAGGTTAATAAGTTAATATTTTTAACACAAATGAATCGTTTGAAATCGTTTCTTATATCAAGAAGAATTTTCTAGGCCAGCAAGAGATATTGTTTTGTTTTCAGAAATAATATGTCAATATATAGTGAGTTTTTCCTTAAAACAAGCAAAATAATCATGTTTTTTTTTTTTTTTTTGACATAAGATTATTTTTCTTACCCCATTGGCAGATTATTTCGGACCCTAAGCATGCGTCTATATCACCACCTACCTACCACCACATTTTTACAGTGCTCTTTGGACAAAAGTCATTCAACCTCACTAGTCAGGACTAAGGCCAGTGTGAAGATGCTGGACTTTTGAGCTGTGTAGGGGTGTAGTAATGCAAAGCATAAAGCATAAAACAAAGCATAAAGGCAGAACATTTTATAGGTAAGATGTCTTTTTTTTATGTTATGTATGTTACGAACTTTTGTGCTAAAGTTTAATGTTATTGATGGTATTACAGTCACTTATTGCATTGATCATAAGTACCACCAACTCACTATAAATTCTAGTTTTGTTAAGTAAAATCAGCAAACAATGTAAATGAAATATGACAACAAGACACTGATGCCAGAAACTTGTATTAATGTCAGCTAAGTGAAGTAACAGTTCATTTTTGAAGTAACTTATAAGAGTGCCTGATAACATAACAGTGCCTGCGCCTCAATGTGCATGCTGTCCACCATAGATTATTGAATATTACAAATGCTATATATCATATGGATCAGAAATATGGATGTGCACATTGGACGCAGGCATATCGATGGTTCACACAAGTCATTCATAATAGTGATTCATTCACAAACGAATTGCTCTTTTCATTAGACATGAAAGCAGAAAAGTGGGTGAGTTTCAGGACAGGTATGAGATCAAATTTAGCAAGGAGAGAGGACAATATATTTCCATGCACACACTTATCCATTGATGTAGAAAAGGGATGTAAAATGTAAATTTTTTTGTATTTAAAAAACTGCATACTGACCACTGGGAAACTCCTGATGTCTATACTTTATATCTATGGCTCCGTACTGCATCTTGGTTCCACATTCATATCATAGGAGTGGTACCTGGCACTAAAATGGCGGCTCTATTGACATATTCCTTCCAATAGACAACAATAGGGTAGGCAACATCTAATGTAAATATCTTTAGTTTATTACAAGGTTTTTGTAGCACCCAGACAATATATCACTTTAAACTAATACAAAATGTTACTAAAAGTTAATTTTCTAAAACTTGTCAAAGTTGTTGGAAGAAAGATCAAGGTCCCTTAATACTGTTAAAATACATAAAAATTTGGGAAAATGTAAAAATACAGAGAACTGCTAATTTCCAGATATTATTTGCAGTGTAGTTAGCATCACATTAGTTGATCTAACTCTCATATATCCCCATACGACAGAACAACATCCAGGCTTGATCTCAGTCTCAGTAGAAACCAGTGAAATCAGCTTTGGTAAGCAGATTAATCAGTCTCAATCAGTGAGATAGGAAGAATTGATGCCCCTCTGGTCCCTCAGAGACCCCTCAGGGGCCGCTCTCGCCAGTGTAACTGCTCCCCGGTGGTGCCAGTCTGCCTTTGATCTGTGCTAATCTAATTAACGGTTAAACAGCAACACCTGTGCTCTTCAGCATAAGTGCCGCTGCCACTTCCCAGATGGGCTTTGATGGCCATGATGAAACGCCTCCCTCCCTTCCATCTTCCCTTCTTCTTCATCCTCCTCCTCGTTTTCCACACTCCTTCATCTCCTCACCAGGTCTGGGTGTAATAGAGACCATTTCCTCCCCATTACTGGAGTGTAATTGACAGCGATTAGTCTCTGGTTGGACGATGCGCTTGATTAGATTAGCCAGGCTCCTTTTTTCCGCTCTGTTTCTGCAAACCCCGAAACCCCAACCTTGACCCCAATTAGCCCCAAACACATCAGGAGATGCTGCATCTCTCCAGCCTATCATCCGCTCATTAATTTACTTGATGAGTTTCTGTAAATACGAATGGAGTAAGGTGTCGGATTTGTGCCGCGAGTCTTTCATGAAGTGCAAGGTGTCCGGAAACTTCATCAGTGGCTTAATCCAAGACTTGAACACTTTCAACACTGGTTTGCGATTCTATCTTTCCTAACATTTCCTAACTTGTCTCTACTGACTTATTACCTACTTTTGCACTTTTCATCTAAGTATCTGTAAATCTGTCTTGTAATGTGAGATGTCCTGGAAAAATTCAGCATCATCATATTTAAATTAAGTTTGCCTATACTGTTTTACCTCATGTTACAGCTGAGCTGAGATGATTAAAGTTATAGTTCATACATAAATTAAACTTCTGCCATCATTTACTCACATTTGATTTTTTCCAAAACAGTTTAAGTTTATTTATTTTGTTCTATTGAGCACAAAAGAAGATATTCTGAAGAGTGTTGGAAACCTGTACCCATTGACTTCCATAATGTTTGCTTTTTCCGACTGTCACCAGTGGCTTGCATGGTTCGGGACCTATAGAGCTGTGCATCGATGGATTTGCTCTTCAGTGTTTGAACTCTCAGCAGTAAATATTAAACCAAACTCAACTGAACTAAACTGAACTTCAACACTGAAAACTGGATTGACACTGTTTCAATTTACTACAGTCTTCTATGTGAAGCTGCTTTAACACAAGGATGCAAGGATGCCAGTGGTTGAAAAAAGTGTTGCATTCAGAACTGTTGCAAACTATTTGTGTTGAATTTAAACGAACAAATTAAGTTTAATAATGTTCAACCTTATTTGTTTATTTAAATTCAGCCCAAATAAATTGTTTACAACCACTTAACCTACATTTTTTTTTGTAAATTCAAGGAATCAGTTTTGAATAGTTTTTTTCAGTGGCAGGTTTCCAACATCCTTATATATATATATATATATATATATATAAACCATGCTTATTCAAAACCACATGCTTGAGAATAAATGATGAAGTGTTTTGTTGTTGTTTATTTGTTTAGTTTTTTGGTTGCCTTGTTTTTGATCTTAAATAGAGCTGGGTGATTAATCGAAGAGTAATCAAAATTTTGATTCAGAACCTATAATCGATCATTTTTTTAGGTTGATTTTTTTTTTACAATTACTTTCCCTACCATGTGTTGAGTCATATGACCCCTCTCTTTTTATACCACTGCATTGAGCGCACACATATGGTTCGGCACAGACTTCGCATGGTCGCATACCCCTCGCCATGGCTAACGCCTCTCAAAAAATGTAACTACGTGTCGGCTTGATAGCGGTGATGAGGGTGGGCAGCGTGGAGAGCTGCGAGCCTGATGGAGCGAGTGTTTCCCAGTGAGGATCTCCATATGGAAACTTTTGCTTTGTGTTTACCTCATGATTAAAGTTGTTGCACGTCCTCCAGCTCCCACCTCTAAATGACCTAAGTTTTTGCTTCTTGTTTATCATGGTAGCATTCAGAGGACACAGAGGAACATAACCTCTTCCAGCTAGCTTTTGGGAAGTGTTATTGCAAACCCAGGCTCATTCTGAAAACATAGTCTCATGGACATTTCTGGAGACTGCGAAATACGTCCCGGGAGGTACATATGTTTGCAGTTTTTGTTTTCGCGAATCCAAGAGGCCGAAAGAGGCCGCTGTGTGCACTTTTTTGCATCTCAAATGTTTCTCGCGAGTGCTGTTAGCGCCTGTGCTGTTTTTGCATAAACCCACCAGTTGCCGCTGTTGACCAACTGAATGATCGACTGACCCGCCCTCCTCCTTCCCTAAACCCAACCAATTTTATCGATTGACCCACCCGCCCGCATACTTTCCTAAACCCAACTGACAGTTTACAAAAGCCGTCCAGAAAAAGAAAAGTGCTAATCTGATTTTTACCATGTTTTTAGATTTTACCACATACTCACCTTGTTGTTTACTTGTTCGTCTTATTTTTTGGATTCTGTTTTTGTCTTACCTGATTTCTGGAACCGGTCTTCCCTGGACTCGAACCCGGTCATTGTTGTCATGGTTAACTCCTCTCTGCGTCTCAAGTCCGCCGACTTACACGACGAGCTAACTGAATAAACTGGTTGTGGCAGGAAAGCCCTCCACACGAAGGTAAGCGGCCAGCCGGTAAGAGCAAAAAGGAACAGTGTCACACCGCCCCGTACCGTCCGCTTAAAAAAATTAAATGCAGCCATACGTTCCTCCGGCTACATAATTTGTGGTCTCCAGAAATGTCAGTGGGACTACGTTTTCAGAATGAGCCTGTGTTGGTTACTGCAGAGCAACACAAACAGCACACAATAGTTTAAATGCACGGCTACACACAAGGCATGGGTCACAGCGATCCCTCGAGGCAGAAGTATAAACCAGCTCATGAAGCTGATTTATACTTCTGCGGCCACCTTGAAGCCACATCTGATCTCTGGTCAAATAGGACGATGAGTTCATTCTTAAGCCTTTCATTTGAACTACATTGGCGATGATTGAAAGCTGTGCCAGAGATGCTTTGAGACGGCAAATTTTCCATTACATTAAAATTATTATTTCAATTAAAATATTTGTTTACATAAGATGCAAGAAATGCACTTTAAAAATGTAAAATATTATGTACAGGATGTTCAAGAGTTATTTTATTTTATGAGCCGAACCTCGGCTCATTGGCGTTTCTGTGTGGAGTTTGCATGTTCTCCCTGCCTTCGCGTGGGTTTCCTCCGGGATCTCTGGTTTCCCCCATAGTCCAAAGACATGCGGTACAGGTGAATTGGGTAGGCTAAATTGTCTGTAGTGTATGAGTGTGTGTGCGAATGTGTGTGTGGATGTTTCCCAGAGATGGGTAGCAGCTGGAAGAGCATCCTGGAAGGGCTGCGTAAAAACTTGCTGGATAAGTTGGCGGTTCATTCCGCTGTGACGACCCCTGATTAATAAATGAATGAATGAGTAGATGTTGTGTGTTTCCTCTAATTATTTTAAAATCAAGTAATGCACCCTTTAGTCAAATTTATTTTAAATATGTGAGCATAGTTATTGTACAAAACCTTTCAGTGAACTATTAGGGCAAAAAATGAAATAAATAAATAAATAAATAAAATAATTGTTCATTCATTAAAATATTAATTAAAATATTCAGTTAATCGCCAAATCGCCCAGCCCTAATCTTGAACTGTCCTTTGTTATACATGATTGTTTTTCACTTGCAATCACATGTAACTTGGATTACTCTACTGCATGGACACTCTTTGTTTGCTTTTAATCTTGCCTGTTTTGACCACCCTTACTCTACATAAACTGCATTTAGATCCTACATCTGTTGTCATGCTTAGTACATAACACCCTCTAAGTTTTTTGCATGTGCATTGACATATCCATCCGAGGTGATGCAACTTCATATCTGACTCATATCATTACATCTACTCTCTAATTATCATGTTATTAAAGTCCCTGAAAGACTGACTTAAAAAGTCTAATTAATATTTCAAAGTCCATCACGTTTTGATCATCTGGTAAAATAACCAATCACTTTGAAAGTCTTCGGTTCCCCTTTTTTTTATAACCTCATTTGTTATGCAAATACCTGGTTCACAGCTTCAGGAAATGTGTTATTAGGAAAAAAAATCATAATTTCTTTAATATATTTTTTACCAAAATTTCAAATTTTCAAATGTTTTGATCATCTGCTAAAATAACTGCAGTTCACACCTTTTCATAACCATGCTTTTTATGGAAATACCGGTCTGAGTTCACAGCAACAGAAAAAAACATTATCAAATATAATATATTTTAATTAAATTTAAAAAATATTTCAGAGTCTGTCATGTTTTAATCACACCTAAAATAACGATAATTATGCACAACCCTTGAGAGTCTCCAGTTCATACTTCTTCAAAATCGCATCTGTTATGGAAATACCTTACAGCTCCAGTGGTGTGTGTGCATGCTTGATTATGTGGTTTATAATGGCAGAATCTTGTATAATGACGTGGTTATGGCCTAGGTATTACAATGTTGAAGTGGTTTATGATAACATGCCTTGTCTCTTTGTTATTTAAAACCTTTTAAAATTTATTTAGTCGTTCATTTTTCTTCGGCTTAGTCCCTTGTTTATCAGGGGTCGCCACAGCGGAATGAACCGCCAACTACTCCAGCATATGTTTTACTCAGCAAATACCTTTCAGGCAGCAAACATGCAAACTCCACACAGAAATGCCTACTGGTCAAGCCACCAGCAACCTTCCTGCTGTGAGGCAACAGTGCTTACCACTGAGCCACTGTTCAGGTTTCCTAAGTGTTGGGTGTAGGATTAAGGGTAGGGTAAGACCATATAACCATTTTTTAAATTTATTTATTTATTTATTTATTTATTTTTACACCAAATACAATACATTACTCTAATGGAGAGTCTGCAAAAATCGCAAAAACTAATTTCTGTATGTGTTTGTACTTGTTTATGTGGTTTAAGGGAACACAAAATTGTATAATAATATTGGTATAACCAAGTCTCATGATAAACCTCATGATAAGTATTGTAAGGCCTTACAAGAAGCATTTTTTACTTCATAAAATAATTTATACCTATGGAGAAACTATGGAGAGAGTGTGTGTGTACTTGTTTTTTATATTCTATTGGGGACTTGAACTGGAAGACACACAGTACACTTTCTCATGAAGACACGCAGTACACAAAGTCATGGGGAATTGTGTCACCGTGGGGACAAAAAAAAAATAAATAAATCCTCATGGATAAAAAGCTTTCCTCTTTCATTTCTCTTGAATTTAATTAATTCACTAAAAAATTATTATTTTGAAAATGGAAAAGTGGACAGGTTTCCTGTGAGGGTTGGGTTTTGGGGTAGGAGGATATATTATAAGGTTTTGGGTACCGTGTGTGAGAGAGAGAGATTAGGTGATTGCAAGCAGGCTCTTTAGCTGGCATCATCCCCTCTGTGTCTCTCCGGATGCCAGGTTGTTGTTGACTCAAGAGAGCCACAGGGCACAACTTCTGTTTGAAATGTCAGAGGCAGGAAAGCGGCAGAGATCAATCCATGCCCAGTGTCACATGCTCAGACAAAAACACCCTCTAAATCGAGACAAAAGGACAACAGATGAGGGGGAAAAATAAATGAGGCTCCCCTTGGCCTCTTTCACCAGAGAACTTGCTTTTCGCATGGACTCTGCGCTCTTGAAAAGAAAGCCTTACCATTAAAGGTTTTGTTTTTGAGCAAGGCTTTGATCCTGGAACACCATAATCATTGAGCTACAGTTGGTTGTTTCAGATACTTACCTATTTAATGGTATTATCATATAATATAATATAATATAATATAATATAATATAATATAATATAATATAATATAATATAATATAATATAATATAATATAATACAATATAAATGTATTATATTATATTATATTATATTATATTATATTATATTATATTATATTATATTATATTATATTATATTACATTATATATATATTTTTTTCTTGTCGGCTTAGTCTCTTTATTAATCTGGGGTTGCTACAGTGGAATGAACCACCAACTTATCCAGCAAATTTTTACGCAGTGGATGCCCTTTCAGCCGCAACCCATCTCTGTAAAACATCCACACACACATTCACACACACAATTATACACTACGGACAATTTAGCATACCCAATTCAACTGTACCGCATGTCTTTGGACTGTGGGGGAAACCGGAGCACCCGGAGGAAACCCTAGCGAAGGCAGGGAAAACATGCAAACTCCACACAAAAACACCAACTGAGCAGAGGTTCGAGCTCGATATAATTATATAATTATATCAATATTATATTATATTATATTATATTATATTATATTATATTATATTATATTATATTATATTATATTATTTAAGTAATATGTTCTAAGTAAATAAAGAAAATTCAAAAGCAAACAAACAAAATATTTATTAATAATGTATAATAATTTTAATAATTATTTTTAATCATCATCAATGTTGAAAACAGTCATGCTGCAACTTTTTTCAAACCATAATGCATTTTTATCTGTCATTCAGATTATTCTAATATGCTAATTTACTGCAATAAATAAATAAATAAATAAATAAATAAATAAATAAACAAATAAATAAATAAATACAATCATTTATTCATTCATTGTTTTTTTCAGCTTTGTCCCTTTATTAATCAGAAGTCATCACAGCAGAATGAATCGCCAACTTATCCAACATATGTTTTACGCAAAGGATACACTTCCAGCTGCAACTCAACACCGGGAAACATCCTTTCACAAACATACATGACGGCCAATTTAGCTTATTCAATTCATCTATACCACATGTCTTTAGACTGTGGGGAAACAGGAGTTCCTGGAGGAAACTCACACAAACACGGGGAGAACATGCAAACTCCACACAGAAATGCCAACTGACCAATGACTTTCTTGCTGTAAGGTGGCTGTGCTACCCACTGTGCCACCATGACGTGCTTTGAAAAATATGTTCTAAGTAAATAAAGAAAATTCAAAACAAAACAAAATATAAATAAATAAATAAGCAGAGTAAGATTTATTATTATTATTATTATTATTATTATTATTATTATTATTATTATTATTATTATTATTAATCATCATCAATGTAGAAAACTGTCATGCTGTAAATTTGCTAAACCATGATGCATTTTTTTTTACTGTCAATCAGGTTGTTCTAATATGCTAATTTGGTGCAATAAATAAATTATGTGGTAAAGTGGTCTCTCGCTATAACTTGTTTCACCTTTCGCGGCCTCGCAGTTTCACAGATTTTTTAGTACAATTTGACATGCATCATGTTGTGCATCCTGATTGGCTGTAGACCAATGTCAATCAATCTTCTTCGTGTCTCCTGTACAGTACAGAATATGTTCAGCTTATCAAATTAACATACATCTTTAACAGTGTGAGTTTCAACAAGGATGCAAAAATGGTTGTAACTGTCTGCAACACAACCATAGTAAAGGGGGTCAAACACTGGTTGTGCCGGGCCATAACGCCCCCCCATAGCGTCATGGATTTTAGAATCAAAAACTTAGCTTCATGTCAGGGTATGCAAGTCGGCAGGCTGTCTGAGGTGCCCAGCTACCACTCAAGACACTGTTTGTATTTATGCTGCACCACAGAGCACCATCTGAATCATTTCATTTTAAATAGCATGTGAATGTGCGTGTCCAGTGTGTTCCAACTGTCATGTGCACATTGCATCCGGTGTGCAAACTGCAGTGACTGCAGGAAAAAGAACATCGCACTGGATGCCAACATAATCCGCAAAAAAACTAAATGACTTTATGAACTTTTTGCTGACAGCAATGAATGTTTGCGTCTGACAACAGGTTTTGTTCTTTGGTTTCATTCTTTTTAAAAGTATGAAAATGTTGATGTCTGTCTGAGAAAAGTTTATAGAGTGTGTAGTGAGGGGTTTTACAGCCTTAAAACATCTATAATAATTGTAAAAAATAACTACTTCGCCTATTACTACCATCTATTGTGGGTTATTTTTAGAACATAATTCTCCTAAACTGTAAACTTTGTAAAAACTGTGATGATTTTAAATGCTAAATGAATGTACTGTCTCGAAGGTATACATTCCTAAAAATAAATAAATAAGTCAATAAAATAAATTTAAAATATAATTTAATTTAATTTAATTTAATTTAATTTAATTTAATTTAATTTAATTTAATTTAATTTAATTTAATTTAATTTAATTTAATTTAATTTATAAATACTTTCGCTGGAAAGACAAATATTTCTATATACAAAACCCACACGTTGACTTCTCTATTAATATTCAAGCTCAGCCTTGGAGTATAATAAATTGGGTTATGTCATTAGCTTGAAACGATATCTTGGTGTGTATTTGCCAAATGAAGAGGAGGTTTTTTTTTATGAGTGAGCAGCATCTTCTGCGAACCTGTGTGGTGGTGAAATCTGAATAGCTTTCCAAATTGACATGCGACGCTCGGATGATCGTTAATCATAATTGGACACATATTTGCATATTGCAGTGTCAGTGGCTTCGTCATTGGGATTGTTCATGCATTAGTGTTCATTTTTTAATGGCAATTAGTCTCTATCTCATGATTCATTTATAAAATGCGGCTGGACTTTTGAGCTCCATTAGTGGACGTCCAATGAATCAAGCGTCCAAGCGCAAAGAGATCCATCAGAAGTGAAGGCTGGTTTTTGCTTTTAAGTCATCGCTGGTGATTAAAGGAGTGAGAGACAGGTTCTAAGAGGAAACATAGGGAGTGTGCAAGAACTTCTGAAACACAATATACAGTAGCTGCACATGTGGCTTTGTGATGAAAATGGAATAAAGATAAAGCAGAGAAGTAGCTCCAGCTTATTCAGCAGTCTGCATTCAAGTGTAGTGTAATCAGATTTGGGCGAAAGTAAAATGTTCAATAAAAGCTTGGCAGAAGTTGTTATGTTTCTAAATTACTTTTGTTAAAAGGAATGTTTTTTAGGAATAACATTTCACAAATTCCTGAATGAATGAATAAATGAATGAATGAATTAATTAATTAATTAATGAATGGGTTCAGCAAGAAGGTTCAGTCTTTTTTGGTCACTAACAATTGCACTAAAATAAAATGAAAATGTAAATTTTCTTTCAAATGATTGTAATATGTTAATTTGGTGCTAAAATGTTGTTGTTGATGCGGTTGTTGTAGTGGTGGTCGGGGTGGTAGTAGTAGTAGTAGTAGCAGCAGCAGAAGTATTGATACAATAACAATATAATATTATTTCTACTACTACTACTACTACTACTACTACTACTACTACTACTACTACTACTACTACTACTACTAATAATAATAATAAAAACCACAGCATGTTCGCCTCGCAGCAAGAAGGTCACTGGTTCGAGCCGTGGCTGGGTCAGTTGGCATTTCTCTGTGAAGTTTATATGTTCTCCCTGTGTTTGCGTGGGTTTTCTTCGGGTGCTCTGGTTTCCCCTAAAAGTCCAAAGACATGCGGTACAGGTAAATTAGGTAAGCTAAAATATCCGTAGTGTATGTGTGTGAATGGAAGTGTATGGTTGTTTCCCAGTGATGGGTTGCAGCTGGAAGAGCATCAGCTGCATAAAACATGTGCTGGATAAGTTGGCAGTTTGTTCCGCTGTGGTGACTAAGCTGAATAATAATAATAATAATAATAATAATAATAACAACAACAATAACCATAATACACAATACTGATTACTTTTATATAAAACACTGTTATATATGTTATGTACATTTGTTGTCTCAAAAGAACTAATTTCTAAATAAATATTTAAATGTAAACGATTAACAAAAATAGTTAATAAGAAAATAATAATAAATAAATAAATATTTTATATAAAGATAAATTATGGTATTTATTTTATTTATTCTATTTTAAATATTAATACATTGTGTTATTTAAATATTTTTCTGTTGATAATAAATATATATGGGTGGCATCATTTAGTTATTTAGTTATTTTTACAAATTATTTAGTGCAACCACAAAAAGTTGGCTTATACTGTACCATAACAATGACGCGTTACAGTGAGGCGAGTCAAAAATAGGTTCAGGAGTCCCAGAAACAGCCTCTCACTGTCTTAAGTTCTGGCAGAATCATTTATCAACCCTGCTGTGACCCTGCTGCTGCTGGAATTTAAGTTTTCTTTGTTGAATTCTGTTTACTCTGTTTGTTTGTTTGTTTATGTAAGTACTATTTGCAGTCAGGGCTAAAATGCTCATCGTTTCTGCTGCGAAGGTTCAGGAGAGTCTCTTTCAAATAACTTCACTTATTTTTGGCTCCTTTTTTAAATCCCATCACCTGAAGCATCCACGGCCACGTTTGCCACAAAACAGCCTATGGTTGGAGGAACTTCCATTTGAAAGAGCTGAATCAAGTCATTTAAAGTAATAAGGTTGTGTTTTAAATACATATAGTGAAAACTTGTGTGAGGTGCATTCGCTTTTCTGCTTTCTTGCTGCAAAAGATTTGTTTAAAGTTGTGTTCATTTGTAGTCTCTTGAAAGCAATTCTTTTTAATTTTAATAAATATTCCTTTAATATTCGATTGATAAATTTGTGAGGATAATATTTTACAAGTGTTTTGTTTCAGAAATCACTCAAAATAGACTATTTCTGAGCATAGTATACTAGTTTTTAAAGAAAATTAAGGGCAGTGCTTTTTTATCGTTTCCTTGTAGCAACCTAACAGTAAGAGGGTCATAATAAATTATATTCTCAACAGAGCAGGACCACTTGTCCAAATGCAGAAATAAATGCTTAGACTTTGATTGAAGATTGCTGAAATAAACTTATTTCCTAGTGAATTATTTTGGTCACCTAAAAAGTAACAATGCGTACTAGCAAAATAAACATTGTAAATTTGGATTTCACACAGAGTTTAAGAAATTCAATTAGATTAGTTCAAATCATAGAATATTTTATGTTGTGAGTGTGCCTACATCACATTGCAAATATTTAGCAATTATTGAATGTTTATTGTCCCATATTCTGTCTGTATGAGTTTTTATTTAAGTGAAATCAGAATTCACAATGTTTTTTTTTTTTTGTTTGCTTGTGCACATTGTTGGTCAGTTTCAGTTTCCTTTATTTGTGTCATTCGAAACATCACAATATGTATTGCAGAACGAAATAACCTCTGACCCATTAAAAACATTAAAAACACTATAAAAACCTAACATAATAAATAAGCTTTTGTAATTTTATAAATATATAAAATATATAAAACATGACCTAATAACTGTTGCACAGTTTGTTATAATATTGACAATTTGCTAGTTTAACTATTTATACATTTGTTATTACATACTAGCTATCAATAGTATTTAAAATTTGGTCTTGTTCAAAATTCTTATTATAACAGGATAAAAACAGGTCTTAAAGTGAAATGTTAGGCTAAACAGCCTGCGGTTTTATAAACTTCCATGCAAAATAACTGAAACTAATCATTTTAAGTAATAAAGTTGTTACACATCCATGTATAATGACTTAATCCATGCTACAAGTCAATCCACTGGAAAAAAAAAAAGGTTGTTTAGGTAATCTTTATTCAAAATCTATTTGCATCTACACTGCGATGGCAAACCTTATCTTATCACTTCAGTTTGACAGATTGGGTGAAATGTGCTTCTCCACACCCCTCCAACCACTAGTTTGCTATGAGTGAAATATGAGAGGAGCGCAAAGATTAAAGCCCCCTCCCTACTTATTATTTGGTTTAATTTGGAAATACATCGTCATACTAAAATCACCCACACACACATTTGTGTGTTGACACTTTGTTTAATGCAATTATGATGTTTTTTTTTTTTTTTTAATCTCATTCATTCATTCATTCATTTATTCATTTATTCATTCATTTTCCTTCGGCTTAGTCCCTTATTTTTCAGGGGTCACCACAACAGAAGGAACCGCCAACTATTCCAGCATATGTTTTATGCAGTGGATGTAATTTATTTTCATATTACTTGCTTTTTTATTATCAGTTTAAATGTTGTGCTTTATACATTTATAATCATTATTGTGTTTGCATTTTATGCTTTGACAACACACATTTATGCACAAAAGGCATCATTGTTCTGGCCAAACAAGTAGTAGCCTTCATCTGCCTATAGCAGTAGTTTAAAGAATTACATGATTTTGTTTTTAAAACAATGCCACCTCATTACATTCATATTATACTTAGGTATTTAAAAGAATTCATAGATTGTTTACAGTTTAACAGAAGTTGCTCTCATAATTCATCCAAGGGGTCTATAGGAAAAAGGGGTATTTGCATCTGCACCCAGCCTTCATCTCATGTAGACAAGCGTTAGAGAGCGACTCGCACAGGGATTTCCAGGGGAGAGAATTTGTGATGTGTTTGTGGGTGTGCGGCGTTCAGGCTGACTGGCATTGTGGCTCCCCTCTGAGCTCAGTGGGACATGCAGCCAAAGGCAATGTGCCATGATCCAGCAAGCCGCTCTGCCAGTCGGCTACTAATGTCTGTCTCACTTGGCCCAGACTCCAGCTCAAACATTTTGCAGAGATGAACATGGAAATGATGTGTGAATGTAAATTATTTGGTTGTTGGATATCATCAGGCTGAGAGCTAATTTGACATCCGACTTTCATCTGGGGAAAAAACTAAACTGAAACTGAAATAAGGCATTTACATTTTGATATTATGTAAAATAAAGCCTGACTACCATAAAAAAACAACATAAATATCATCAGGATACAAACTGATGTTTTATGCATGGAAGAACAAGGTGTACGGAAGTACAAATTCTTAGTAAGAAATGCACTGTAAGTGTCACGATCACCAGCAATCCAATCCTTGCAGATCGCTAAAGAACTACACATCTGTCACTAAACTGGACTACAAATACCATCATGCACCTCTCACACACCAGTTCCTGATTCCCTGATTTCCATCTTAAACTGTTTACCAGGACTTTATCTCTCTCTCTCTCTCTCTCTCTCTCTCTCTCTCTCTCTCTCTCTCTCTCTCTCTCTCTCTCTCTCTCTCTCTCTCTCTCTCTCTCTCTCTCTCTCTCTCTCTCTCTCTCTCTCGCAGTTTAAGGCTGCTTACAATCAGTTTTTTTTTTGATCGACCAAATGAAATACTATAAAAATAAGAATATAATATAGTAATATCATATAGACATTGATGTGAATTGACTTTTTAGATTCATATTTATTAGCTCCAATATCTTTAAAACTATGAAAAACTATTAAAAGAGTTTGAAAAGTGTTAATTGTACAGATGGCTTTTGCTTTTTTCGCAATCATACATGTATATAATTTCTTATAATACCATTAAAAGCTATTATAAAAATGACATAAAACTATATAATATGCTTAATGCAGTCTTAAAATGTCAAATAAATACTGGGTTGTTATATATAATCAGGATAAAAATAACTTTAATTTCTAAAACGCGCTTAAATATACTTAACATATATATTTTATTTTTATATAATTATACATACTAAAAACAATACCGCCTTATAACCATTAAATATTTACATACCTCATAAAAGACCAATTATAATGGCAAATGCAATCATAAAATGAGCAAATGTGAATTATGTGAATGTTATACAGTGGGGAAAATAAGTATTCTATAACAACGCATCACCATTTTTCTCTGAAACCATATTTCTAAAGGTGCGAAGTTGAAATTTTCACCAGAAGTTGATAACAACAAATTAAATTGATATGTGCAAAGAAAACAACAAACTGATTCATTTACAAATTAAGTTATGCACAATAAAATGTAATGACACATAAAAAAAGTATTGAACACATGAAGAAAATGAGGTGTAGAAAGACAGTGGAAGCCCAGAAAGCAGCTGAAATCTCTCAGTAGTTATGCAACAACCTTCTGCACTTTGTAAATTGTAATATCGCTAACATGATCCATATGATCCAAAACAAAGCCAAGGAAATATATTTGCTTTTAGCGAAAGAAAATCAAGCTGTAGAATGGCCCGGCCAATTACCTGACATGAATCCAATAGGAAAATACTAATTAAAGATCATATTAGATAGACAAGACCCACTGACCCCCCCAACCCTCCCCCCCCCCCACCCACACACACACACACAAAAAAAAACACCTGAGCAATTCTTGTAACTTCATTCTCCATGTGAGAGGCGTCTTTAAGCTGCCATCACCAAAAAAGCCTTTATATAAAATATTAAAAACATTTCTTTGGTTCAGTTCTTTCTCCTTTTGTTCAATTTCACGTCAACAGCTCTTTTAAAAATATTTTTCACAGGAAAAAACATGACATGTTGAATGCTTTTTCCCCCCACTGTATATCATGAGGATAAGAATCAACACAATATGAGACATTGAGACAAAAAAAGCATCATAAAACTAGCTTTTACACGTACAGTATGTGATGCTAAAAAGCAGGAAAATGAAGGCTCTGGGTTTTAATTTAGATGTGAATCCATTTCAAGTGATTATATCATAATTTGAGCTATACTGAATGGCACAGTGCAAAGCGGGCGCATGAAATGAGAGAAAAGAAGAAAAAAAATTGTATTCACTTTATTCAAGGTGTGGATGACATTGACAAAAAAGTAATAAGCAAAAAAGGGGAAAATGGAGAGAACATTTCAGGGGATTGAGTGGAAACACAAAACCATATAACCATCCAGATTGCAATCATGTAGGAATATTAAAAACCGCCTGTGAAATGTACAGGAGACATTAGCATATCTACAACTTTCTCCTCAACTTTAGTGTGAAACAGTGCTTGTGAAAAGATTTGAAGAAATCAGCAAGAATAAAACCAAAAGACTTTGAAAACGAAGGCATTGGCCGACCTGAAGATAGAGAGATTTCCTACAGAAGACGAGCGGTCATAGCTTTATTCATCATTTCAGACTTCTTCTTCTGCAGCTTTTATATAAATCATTATGCTCTTGGGGAATGAAAGGTAGACCAGTGAATAGGCTGAGAGGTTGGAAAAGGCAGACTGCCTCTTTCAAAGTGCTTGAGAGAACAAAAAGGGCTACAGAATCATAATTATGACATCACATCTATTGAAGCAGTGTCTCGTTCAGCGGGTCAGAGATAGTTCTGTCTCACCGCAAATTTTTTATCCACCTTCTATATTACCTAAAGAAGACATTATGCCCCTTTTCATAAGATGGGAAATTAATCTCTGTCCTTAGAAGTTTTAACTTAAAATACCTTGCATACGGTTTGAGCAAAAAACAACTCAGTCTTACTGTAAAGCCTCAGTCACACTGGCAGCAACTTTGTACCTACCTTTCACTCTCGGTGGCGAATGAATTAGCTTAAAGTACAAATTGTGTTGAACAATTCATCAGTGCATGTCCTTAAGACAAAGAAACAAGTGTAGTTATAGTATAGTATAGTATAGTATAGTATAGTATAGTATAGTATAGTATAGTATAGTATAGTATAGTATAGTACAGTACAGTATAGTATAGTACATAGTATAATGTAGTTTGCACTTGTAATCTAAAATTGAAATCTGAAAATGCACCTCCTATTTGGTTTCAGTCAAATTCTCAGATTACGTCTGTCTGAGGTAAAACTTGCAGTATTGACAGCGCTATGACACAAATGTTAAGGAGGAGTAGGTGCCTGTTACTTTGTAACTCTTTTGCCAATCCTTCTGAATAAAATGTCACTTGACAACATCTACTGAGCTCGCAGTAGAAAACATAAGCCACACTCAATGTTTTACCATTTAATATTCTGTGTTCTCTAGAAACTGAAAAAAAAAAAAAAAAAACACTTCCGGATCATGCAGAGGTTGTTTTCTTGCTGCTGAAAATAAACATTTTGTTGGAAAAACACTCGATCAGTTTCAATAGATTTTTTTTTTTTTTTTTTTGCATAGAATGCTTAATTACAAAGATAAACAGGAAAAAAAAAAGTTCCTGTAAGGTGTGTCTTGTCCTGTCTCTTATGTTGTGTTTGGTTATATCTGGTCTTGTATTTTGTTCTGTTTTCCTGCCCTGCTTCCTGCCATGTGATCCCTAGTGATTGTGTCTCATGTTTCCATTGGTCAACCTTGCCATGTGTCTAGTCAAGTGCTTCCTAGTGTGGTATGTCATTCTCCCATTGGTTTGTTCTGTCTTGTCTCTCGTGTTTCATTGGTTTACCTTGTCATGTGATCCCTTGTGTTTATATATATATATATATATATATATATATATATATATATATATATATATATATATATATATATATATATATATATATATATATATATATATATATATTTTTTTTTTTTTTTCAATTTAAATGCAAATTAGATTCCTCTTTGCAGAAGAGGGCGGGGCTTTTAAACACTATTCTACAACCAGTCAAACCTCATACAGGAAAAATGCCAAAAAAGACTTGTTGGAGAAACATTCATTCATTCATTTTCTTGTCGGCTTAGTTTATTAATCCGGGGTCACCACAGTGGAATCCACTGCCAACTTATCCAGCACATTTTTACACAGCATATGCCCCTCTAGCCGCAATCCATCTCTAGGAAATTGTTGGAGATAGAGTCTAGCTAAATATATATATATATATTTGTCCAAGGTTTAACCTACATTTTTCAGATTTGTTTTTAAAAAAATTTATTTCAACAGATGAGTGAGTGGCTGGACATATTTTCCATTGTAGGTAAACATATAAGAGAATTTTAGGGAAGGTTCATTCAGTACAAAATAATACATAGATATTACTACACACCATCCAGACTATAGGATGGGACTAGCTGGAAATAATCTGTTGGCAATGCAATATAGAAGAAGATGCTTATTTACACATGATCTGGGAATGTTGTTTAGTTTTGCCATTCTGGTGTAAAATTTTAAGAATAAAATAGTGGCTAGGTTGTGAGTTATCTGTATAGCCACGGCTATGCTATCTGGGTGACAAACTAGTGATACCTAATATAGGTAAAAATTCCTTTATTCTTCTCAAGATTGGATGCTTTACAGCTGCTAGGATGATACCGCATACTTAAAAGTGTCCTAGATTGCCAGAAATGAAAGAGTGGATTAATGGGATGATTGAAATTGCATCAATCGAGTGGATGCTGGAGAGATTAAATAATGAGAGAGAAGTACATTGAAAATGCGATAATCTCTGGCAACATTTAAAATTAGGATAAATGAGTATGTACTTACAAAGGTACCACAACCTTAATTTCCATAAATGTTCACTATATGTTGTTTTTCTTAGCTAAATTTTCTTGGTGTGACATGTGGCTGAATATGTAACATGTATCATATGTATGTCTATTGTGTCATGTTTTCTTTGTTCTTGGCTGTTGAACTATAAAACATAATAATAAATCATAATAATTTAACCACAATGTTCTCAGTAGCCTGGTTGTCATGAGTTATGATGACTGTTATGTTTGCTGGTTTATCCAACATCCACCATTGTAATATTTTTTAGACATTGTAAATATGTAGCTACAGTTAGTAAACAGATATAGTATTTGCTGTAGTGGTTCTGTGGGTGGAAATGTGCAGATTCAGGGGCAGCAATACATAATAAGACCCCAATTCTGTGTCACTAGAGGAATGAAATCTGAATGGCACATTTCTTTTTCTTTTTTTTTTTTTGTGCTAGCTTGCAGGGAAAGGCTTGACAAAACGAATCTACTGGGTTGTCGTTTTTCACATTTTCTGGGTTGTTAAAAGCACCAGGGACCCGATTATATCACTTAAACCTAGTCTGACAATAGGAAAATCCTTGATCTATTATCCAAGGTGCTTTTGATAGCATTTATAACAAGCGGCGTGAAATGGATCTGTCATGCAGACATGGGCGAACTGGATCTGGCATGTTGAAATGATTGACGTAACTGGGCCATGATAAAAGTTGTTATGCAACATGAAGTTAATGTATTGTGTCTTGAGACCTAGAATGCTTCAACACTCTTCCAGATTGTTTCAGCAGTTTTTATGACCTTCAGAAACACACACAAAGGACACAGGTGCAATAGATTTGAGAGGATGAACGCAAAAGATGGTAGATTCATTAAGATGTTGTTATGCTATGCGAAAGCTACGCGAGACCCTTTGACGGCACCAAGATTTAATCTGCGCTCACCTCCCTCTAATCCAGATGGGGTTCTCTCCTTTTTTTCAAGTCATAGGTCTGTGAAGTACCATCTGTTTATCAGCAGTAAATACGTTCTGAGTCATTCGTCAGAGACAGGTGACCCAGTTGATCTTAGCCACCAGAGTTATAAATAAAAAAACATGTATTTTAAACAAGGTATTTTAAACATATATCATTTCAGCATGATGTGTCTCATGAGGAGTAAAGCCCTAACACTGGTCATGTGGTAACATTCATCTGCATTTCTTTGCATTTTGTGGCAATTATGAAATGTTTGTATTAATTTGGGTTTTGATTTTATAACAGCAATGTATTAGTGTCACACCTTTGATGAGATCCAGTACTATCCAAAAGTTTGAATACTGTAAATATATTAAATATTATTATTATTAGTATTATTATTGGTATTATTTATTTATTTGTATATATATATTTTTTATTTATTTTATTTAGAGCATTTAAAAACTAACATCTGCTATATAGCTGCATCAACTTGATTTCGAACCCATTATCTTAGCATGTTAGTCTGGAACTCTCCCACTAAATCACTTGAAATCTCAAGTCTACAACATGGGGTTTAATACCTCCATTTGCTTAACTGTTTCTTTGCTGAAACCTTCCCAGAGCAATAAATAAAAATGACAACTTGGTGTCTCTTTTGATACATGGTTTCAAAACGCTTCGAAGCTTCGACACATTTGCTTCAACTGTTTCAGTGTTTCAGGAAGCATCGCTTTGCTCAACACTATGTAGTAGACAGTTCAAGAGCATAATCCAAAAACAGGCAAAAATTCCAGGCAGGCGGCGAAGAATCAAAACATGTTAAACAGTCCAAGGTGAAAAACAAGGGAATTAAGAAACAAGGAAAAACGCTTTAAATTAAATGCAACAGCTAGACAATACTCAGCATTATGTGTGTGTTAAACATACGGGTTTAAATAGTTCAGGTAATCAATGGAGATGGGTTTCAGCTGTGTGTGTCCAAATGACTGTCAGGTGTGGCAGAAGTGATTGATGCATTGATTTCTGGGATTTGTAGTCCTGGAATACAAGAAGTAATCTCCAAGAGAGAAAACACTGCTGGCAATCACAACAGACTATAGAAAGTAATCTCTAGTGGAGACAACAACATTGGCGATCACAAAACAAATGTTGAGTTAAATTTTATTCTATTAATTTAAATTTTTAGAATTAGCCCAGAAGTTGGGATATCCCCTATTGCTCCAAGAATTAGGTCTAAACAACCTGATGTTTTTTAACTAAAGGATTGCATTTTTGCAATATTTCAGGAGCAAATTATTATTATTATTATTATTATTATTATTATTATTATTGTTGTTGTTGTTGTTGTTGTTGTTGTTTTTGTTGTTGTTGTTTTCACATATTTACACTTATTGCACATTCATATATTATCATATACATATATGATAATATGTATGATATATTATAAATTTTTTTAGTTATATTTTATTTATATATTTATCTTAAGATATCATTGTTTTACAGTTGTTTTTTTATTTTAGTTATAGTGAAATAAGTCTGGGAGAAGTTTATTTATTGCATACATGATGTTATTGCTACAGTTAGTCTGAAAAAAGAAACAAAATCAAAAATAAAATAAGCAAAATCAACCACTTGTTTTACTTTCAAAGATACTGTACTCTCTCAAAGAACCACCTTTTAAATCACCAAGTCATTTTTTTCAGTCTGCAATATACTTTGATTGTTCCCTTTATTAATTGCAGCTTTGTTAGAATGGCATACCTCTGAACCACTGTTTGAAGCCTGAGATAGCAAGAGTAATTTATTGGAGAGGCAATGCACTATGGGTAAATGACTGCAGCTCGGGCCTCCTGGGCATTATGTGAAACAGATGGATGAGTTTTATTAAGCATGTGGTACTTAACACTGCGCTGAGTGGGATTTCAATAAAGGAAATAAATGTTAGCATTAACAGCACCTCCCTGTGTAATGTGCCATCATGGCTTTCCAGTAGGGTTGACTTATTTTAACAAATGCTTGTTGTCTTGAATTTATGAATATTGCGCTTTTGGAATAGAGAAGGTTTATTTCCCATATGATGAGTAGGGGGTGTTTGATAGAGATGAAACAATTTCAATCACTCCTAAAATTGCTTTTGATACATTCATACCGTTTTCGCATCTGTAGTGTCTGTGGCCATTTCTTATATTCAGCGTGTGCATTATTCATGCAGTCGTTGCTGGATATTTCTCCTAAAATAACCTATGTATCTTTCAAAAATACATTTCAGGAATTTGTGTTTGCCTTTCACAGTCTCTAAAGAAAACTATATAATATAAATAAAGTTTATGAGAAAAGCACAACTTGAATAAAAAATGCTGACAATGCAAGGGTTTCTGGTAGTGTATCTCTCCTTACCCAGACAACGTATTTC
>NC_141038.1:18770000-18857500 GCF_052040795.2 Danio rerio
GTGTGTTTTGAGAAGAAACCAATCAGAGTCTCATCTCCCATTCTCTTTAAGAGTCAGTTGCGCCACGCCATAGCCCATTTGCTATTTACATGACGACTTTGTAAGTGGAAATACTGAACACTTCACTAGAGAGAAAACAGTTAAACAGAGCATCTGCAGCGCGAGAATGAGAGATAAGGCCTCTCAATGTCTACTTTCACTTTCGCTCTCGTGGATAGGGAAACTTTGTACGCACAGACATCAATTAGCCTATAAATAATTAATTTCATTTGTTAAGTGCAAAGATTTGTTTCCAAACTATTTCTAAATTCAGTTCTAATTTCCAGCAAATGAATAAATGAACAATAATAACAAAGTGTGGTCAAAAACAGAGTTATATCCAAATACACCAGCTATGCCCTATATGGTCTAAAACCTGGCAGGTGAGTTTGTTTTTAAGAAAACAAATATAAATATGGATATAATAAATAATATTGCTAATAATAATAACATTATACAAAAGCAAATAGTTATGAATAAACTGAAAAAGCCTCCTGAGATGAAGAAAGCATAAAAGTATGGTTTTTATGTTTATGTAGACTAAAAAATAATATGTTTTGTAATATTTTAATCCTTTATATTTATATCCTTTATATATTCTTATTATTTCCTATATATATACTTAATATTTTAAAAACATATTTGCGTATTGCTCTACATCTTGTGTGTGTTAAGAAGTGTGTAAGCGAGGCGCACAACTAACGCGCTCTGCGCTGGACAATAAATCAGCTTTGTTCAGGTCTATTGAAAAATCTATTATAGTTTCTCAAAATAGCTACGCGCCAGCAATACACCACAACACGCCTCTCTTTTTAGACTAGAACGCTTATGGGCGCACATATGAGCGCAAATGCATTTGCTATTTAAACAGCGCAAAATGTCAAAATAACTCTTGTGCCAAGCTGAAACAAGAAAACAACAATTGCATCGCGCCTTGCGCCACATTGCGCCGGGTGTATATTAGGGCCCAAAGAGTCATTGTCATTTCTGGAGGAGATTCACCATCAAGAGCAAGTTATGGATTACTTCAGAAGACCAGCATGATCAGACGAATGTGTAGAACAGCCATAAATGGGGTTGGCATTGTGATCTTATCCCTTGGGCAACCTGAGAATATGCTGATAATTAGACAGTTGTTCTTTAACCTTATTGGTGATTCCAAATATTTAATGTAATCGTAAGCTTGGCAAACAGTTTGGGAGAATTTGATGTTTTTCTATTCAGACAGAATGTTTGAGAGGCGTTTCAAAGATGGTTGCAGAGTAAAATGACTTGCCTTAAAGGTAACTTGCAATAATGGAGCAAAAATTTATAATTGGCACGTTTTTAAGCCCTAAGAGACTTTAAAGCATTCAGACGCAAGCATTTTCACCATTTATAACTTTAATGGATTTTCTGAACTATTTAAACAGTAAAGTCTTTGCATGTTTGCTCTATTGCATTTAGATATACTTTTGTAATTAGTTTATTACATTCCATGTTTCCTTACAGAATCATGACAATTAGTAGAAAATTATCAAATTGTTTCCAAAATAGAGGTATTTAAGTCATCTGGTGAAATTGTATGTATACTGCAATATATATCGCAGAACTAAAAAAATATTGCAATGTCAGATTTTTCTAGTATTGTACAGCCCTAGTACATACCATTTATTAGATATTTTCAAGATGCTAGTATTCATTTTAAAGTGCCATTTAAAGGCTTAACTAGGTTAATTAGGTTAACTAGGCAAGTTAGACTAATTAGACAAGTCATTGTTTAACAGTGATTTGTTCTGTAGACAATCGAAAACAAATTTTGCTTAAGGGGGCTAATAATTATGACCTTAAAATAAAAAAAAATTAAAAATATATAAAAACTGCTTTTATTCTATCCAAAATAAAACAAATGAGATTTTCTCTAGAAGAAAAAATATTAAAGTAAATACTTTGAAAAATCCTTTGATCTGTTAAACATCATTTAGGAAATTTAGGAAAAAACATATAAGTATTAATCACAGGATTTTGTATTTCAAGGCAATGTTTTGATGCCTAAACATACTTGTATTTAAAGAATACAGTTTCTAATATTAAAACTGAACATTTATTAGCTATTAAACATAACAATAGCAATCATTAACAGTTGTTTAACATTAACAGTCGTGAATCAACCATCAGCCAGAATTTGAATAGCAAACCATACCTAAAAACAATGTACGCAACTAAACAATACAACTCATTCATTCTGAAGTCTCCAATCTATTCTGATATTTTGACAGATAACAGCCTCATACTTAATTTCAGTTTAAGCTTTGAGCTTATCAGACGTGTTCCTGGAAGACATTCGATATCGGTCCAACACAAGCCAACATAGTCACATTCTCATAGCAACAATAACACAGAATGTGTTCATGTTATAAAGACCTCTCATTATAGGCCAAAAAGAGCATGTAGTTATCCAGCCTGCCCCTATTCAGGTTTCCAAGGCTCCTTGGGCTTCTCTATCAGGACTAATTGATTTTTAAAAAGACTATTGTTGATATCAAATGAGCAGATCGCTCCGCGGCCATTGATTTTTTGACACAGTACAACAGGAAATCTTTATCAGAGCCACACTCCGACCCTACGCTAATAGGTGGGGTTTAACCTCTGCTGAATGACAAATCCCACACTTTCTTAACACATACTGAATGGAAATGGTGTATTTCTCAGCAAATGTGTGTGTGTGAGACTAGTATAAGAGTGGCTATTTTGTTCTTCATCAGCAGTGATCAACACACACACACACACTTGCACAGGCAGTCCCTGATAACTCACCGAAGCGTCCGTGGGTCAAAGAGTTCGGTTGAGAAGATACAAATTTCTAGGATAGGCATCGTATATTCAGCGCGGCATCATTTCCATTTTACCCTTCTTTTGCTGGGTAGAGATAAGACACCTGCATTGCCACTCTCATCAGATGAGCTTCAACAGAACTTTATCATTGACATTTACTACTGTTTACACAACTAATTTCTCTTAACTGTACTTCTGAACTTTTATCTGACCAACGCAAGGCCCGGAGAAGAGCCGGTGGCAAACAGCAAATATGCAAAGGGGAAGGGAAGATGAACTGTGCTCAAATAGAAAGCGTTCCACATTGCTGCCAAAGATGTGGCTTTGAAGACACACGCCTGGAGAAACAAATAAGGACTTTGAGCTGTATGTTATATTTCCACCATGGAGAAGAGAAAAAAAAATGAAATTCAAGGGCTGGAGAGATCGCTCTGATGGGCGCAGTGAGGGAGATATTTAAATATAAATAATGTTTGACCAAGATAGTGTAACAAGAAGCAAGAAAGCAAGAGGCAAACCAGGGCTGGGTGGTATATCGGGTTAATACAATATATTGATATATTTTTTACACAATTTTATCTATACAAAAGTGGTGAGTTGGAAACAAACAGGAAGCTTGGGCAAATATATATAATTTAGGCAACATTAAACTTTAAATGGCTTTTTCCTTTGTGGCTCAGTGGTTAGCACGGTGGCTCACAGCAAGAAGGTAGCTGATTTGAGTCTTGACTGGGCCAGTTGGAATATCCGTGTGGAGCTTGCATGTTCTTCCCCTGTTCTCATGGGTTTTCTTTGGGTGCTCTGGTTTCACCCATAGTCCAAAGACGTGCATTATAGGTAAATTGAATAAACTAAATTGGCCGTAATGTATGAGTGTGTGTGTGTGTGTGTGTGTGTGGGAGATTATAAGTGTTTCCCAGTACTGGGTTGCAGATAGGAAGGGCATCCATGGAGCAAATAATTTGCCAGAATAGTAAGTGGTTTATTCCACTGTGGTGACCTCTGATAAATAAGGGACTAAGCCGAAGGAAAATGAATGAATGAATGGCTCTTTCCTATGACTTAAACCCTTTTAAAGGTTTATTCTCTAACTGAGGTGAAGTTTACACTATTGTGTATGAGCAAAATGCATATGTTTTGTTATGCCTGGCTTGCACACTATTCTGGCATCTTTGACCCATAAAAAGGAGCATTTTGCTAAAGATCCTGTTATAGTTTGGTAATGCTCACTTCAGTATAGAGACAGACTAAAATGTAAACTTTTAAAAACAGAGGCATGGCTATCTACAATCACTCTTTTCTGGACTACTGCATTTCATTCCCTGATTCATCAAGCCCCTCTTGACAATTACACAATTGGAAAACTGCAAGTACAGATGCCATTCCAGCAAAATATGAGCATTCGTAGTGTGCAAGCAGTGATCATTTTCTGAAACACCATAAAACATTAGTCTAGATGAAGAGCAATTTCTAAAAGGCCATTTAAAAAATTATCAATGCAGTGTAAATGCAGCTTGAGAGCTTCGAAGGGTGTTTCTCAGAATACACTTTTCTGTTATTGTGGATTATATTGTTCCATCTACATCACAAATGTAAGATGGAGTTAACTGTGTCCATTCTTTTGAAATCCTTCATTTTGAAGAGGCCCTCTGAAGTGGCCCACTTTGAGTGCTTTAGTTCCCCTCAGCCATGACTTTTCGTCTGGGTGGAAATTTACCTTGTTTGGAGGCAGCATTCGTTACGTCACAGCCTTTAACTAAAATGTGCAACATGAACATTGGCTTCTGCTTTTGATTAGACACATTTCTGTGTAGTGAACAACGAGCCATCAATACTGGTGGTCTATAATGTAAGTGCATATTTATCTGCTAAAAATGGAGTTTGCCTAAACTAGCACAATAGATTAGCTTCAAAGCTAATAGACATTGATTAAAAACAACAAAAAAGCCAAATTCTGATTTCATGGGGACTTTAAATGATGTTTTAACAGGTAATACATTGCTTTGGGAGCATTTTTGTATTTAATTCTCATCCTTAACTCGTCTATTTTAATTAATTTATAAATTTGAATGCCTTCTGGTAAAGAGACCATATAGATGCTCTATAATCTTCAGTATGACTGCAGGCCTGATCTGGCGTGTATGCGTTTTCTGCTGCTTTCCCTTGTCTTCCTCCACCGTTACCCTTTCACAAATTGAAAGTGAGGACCTTCCAGAAACTCGTCCTGATAATCACACATAAATTAATTAGAAAATGTTTCTTGACATTCTCGCTGCATAGACAGGGGAAAAGACTCCGGGAAAAGCCATCAAATTAATTGTACGGTATGTGACTTTGATAATTAATTCAATAATTATTTCATGTCTACTTTAGCAACTCCTTCTGGCTGGAAAAAAAGAGGACATTTTGATGATAGCAGCGTAAGGATTTAGATTCCGAGAAGAAAAGAGGGGAGAATTACACTGAAATACTGCAGTAAGAGAATCTGAAGATTGACTTGTGTGACTCTTTTTATAATTTAACATTTAACTGAAAATCATTCTTTCATTCATTCATTCATTCATTCATTTTCTTTCGGCTTAGTCCATTTATTTATCAGGGGTTGCCACAGTGGAATGAAACACCGACTTATCCAGCATATGCTTTACGTAGCGAATCCCCTTCCAGCCACAACCCAGCACTGGGAATCACCCATACACACTCACTATGGCCTATTTAGCTTACAGAATTCCATATAGTGAATGTCTTTGGACTGTAGGGGAAGCCGGAGCAGCCAGTGGAAACCCACGTGAATACGAAAAGAACATGCAAACTCCACACAGAAACGCCAACTGACCCAGCCAGAGCTCAAACCAGCGACCTTCTTGCTGTGAGGCGACAGCCCCGGCACTGCTCTAACTGAATATAACTGCAATAAATGAAAAGTTTCACCCTGCAGGCACTAAAAACAAAGTTTTTTTCATTCACCTCAGATTTTAAATTTGGACTTTTTGGCATTTCATAATTTTTTTCCACTCTAATGGTAAGAAAACAGTCAAAACACACTTTTAAATTGTAACATTTTATAACACTTTATCAATTCCATAGATTTTGCTTAAACTTTTTAGATTTTCTTAAACTTTTTAAGTTTCTAGTTCTATACTGGGCCTACAAACTAACCACAGATGAAATTGTTTTTGCAAAGCTAACACATAAAAATACATAAAAATAACTTTCTTTTATTGTCCAACTACACTAATATACACTACCTCACAAAAGTTTTGTCATCAATTCCAGTTGTGAGAGCAACAAATAATAACTTGACTTCTAGTTTATCATTTGGAAAAGTGGGAGAATATCGATTTTTCCAATTAATCATGGGTTGAACTACATCCCAGTCATCACAAATACTGCAGAAGACCTATTGGAACCTGCATGGACCCAAGATTCGCACAGATATCAGTCAAGTTTGGTGAAGAAAAAATTATGGTTTGAGGTTACATTCAGTATGAGGGTGTGTGAGAGATCTGCAGAGTGGATGGCAACATCAACAGCCTGTGCTGCCCACTCCATTACAAACCACAGAAGATAGCAAGTTCTTCAGCAGGAAAGCGTTCCTTCTCATACTTCAGCCTCCACATCAAAGTTCCTGAAAGCAAAGAAGGTCATGGTGCTCCAGGATTGGCCAGCCCAGTCACTAGACATGAACATTATTGAGCAGATCTGGGGTAAGATGAAGGAGGAGGCATTGAAGATGAATCTAAAGAGTCTTGATGAACTCTGGGAGTCCTGCAAGACCGCTTTCTTTGCCATTCTATGTGACATTAGTAATAATTATTCAAGTCATTGCTTGTCCAAGCTCATGGGAGTCATACACAATATTAATTCTTTTCCCACCGCACCATGACTTTATATTCTATACTGTATATTATTTCTGTTAAGTGACTAGACTTTTTTTTCTAAGATAAGTCAGACCTTACTGTCCTAATAAAATATTCAAAATTCAAAGTACGATTATATTTTATTTTGGTAAAATAAGCATAATCTAGAGGCCTTTGCCTTTCATGTAAGCCACTTCTGATACAAAATAATCAACAATAAGTCAAGTTATAATTTATTGTTTCTAAAACTTTAAAAGGCGACAAGACTTTTGTCAAATAGTGTAGACTCTGAGTAAATAAGCTGACAAAGTCACATTCACAATCATTTTTAAATGACAAACTGAAATATTAAACCTACCATAACTAAATGCCTTAAGGAACTAAACTTTAAACTAAACACATATTTAACTAAACTCTATTTAATTAAACCATCTACCGAATATTGGTTTAAAACACTCAGGCTGATGTGGCGAAAAGACCACATTCATTTACATTTACATCCAGTCATTTAGCAGACGCTTTAGTCCAAAGCGCCTTATAATTGAGGATGAAATTCAGCGATTCAACAAGAGGCAATACACACAAGAAGTGCTAATTACACAAAGCAACCTATGTGCTTTAGAGTAAGGAGAAGGGAAGTTTTTTGAGAGAGAGAGAGAGAGAGAGAGAGAGAGAGAGAGAAAGAGAGTTTCTACAGCAGGTGGTTTGTCAAACCCTCTCACCTGTGTGAAGCACACTTCATAAAGGCACAATTTTTTTATATTCATGACTAAACTGCCATAAAATCTCTCTAGACCAGATTTCTCCCTTATTTAAATGCATTTTCAAGCAAGAAATGAAAGACGCAAGTGGCACACAGAGGCGTCGGAGCCTGGCAGAGCGAAGATATAGAGCAGGAGGGGGGAAAGACAAACCGTAACGCAGGGCAGAGAGAGAGGAGAGAGAGAGAGAGAGACAGGAAGCGGTAGGAAAGCGCAGGCATCTGATAGGGCTGGTAATCGGCGTGCCAGTGTCCCGTCTGCAGCCGCCAGTTCATGGGCCACATGGAGCAGCTGGAGAGATAGCAGTGAGAAATGTTCCTCTAGATTAAACCCACACCTCTCAATCATCGACACGGGAAGAGAGTGACAGACGGAGAGGAAAGAGTATGTTCTTAATTACAGATAAATGGCCTTTCCTACACAGTCAATCATTATTGCACTGCAGGGAAATGCTCACTTGTTCACAAGAATATGTCGAGCGTCAATTGTTTTCAGTCAGAGAGTTTCCATTTATTAGGCTGCCGTTAAGCTCCGTTTAACCACAAGTGTGGGACGATTGCCCCGCAGCCCACTGTGTGCAATAAAGTTCCAGCACTGCGCAGGTGCATGGGATGATTGCCAAGAGGAAACAAATAAAAAAAGACAACAAATGACAAGAAGACATTCTCAGAACTGACAGAGTACCAGCCGACAAATAAAAGATGCATTGGTTAATAGTTATTATATACTACATAAACTGATATAAGCTGAATGCAGACCATCAGATAATTGAGTTTATGGAAGACAAGAAGAAATTATTTACACAGTTGAAGACAGACTTATAGCCCTCCTGAATTATTAGCCCCCTGTATATTTTTACCCCAATTTCTGTCTAACATGAGGAAGTTGTTTTTTGGGGTAATTTTTTGGGGCAAATCATAGTACAACAGTGGTTTGTTCTGAAGACAATCGAAAAAATAAATATATTGCTAATAATATTGACCATAAAATAAGGTCTAAAAATATTGACCATGAAATGGTGTTAAAAAATGAAAAACTGCTTTTACTCTAGCCGAAATAAAACAAGTAAGGCTTTCTCCAGAAGAAAAAATATTATAAGAAATTCTGTGGAAAAAAAAAATCAAAGGAGGGCTAATGTTTTCATTTTAACTGTGCATATATTTACAAAAAACGTTAAGACGTCCCATTGAATTTCATGGTTTTCCAATCAGGACAAAAAAGACAAAAAAAACATACATGGTCCTTGGCAGGTATTAAAATAATTAAAAAATTTCGAAGTAAAAGCTTGGGTGAACAACATCACATGACATCTCATATCATGTACCTTGACAGTAACGATAGAAAAGTCATGGATAACAAACATATAGGGCTCTATTTTGACGGTCCATGCGCCGAGCGCAAAACGCAGGGCGCAAACGCTTTCAGGGCGTGTCAGGACGTGTTTTTGCTAATTTAAGGATGGGAAATCTGCCTTGCGCTGCGGCGCATGGTCTAAAAGGGTTGAGTTTATTTTCTTAATGAGTTATAGGTGTGTTTTAAGAATAAACCAATTAGAGTCTCATCTCCTATTCCCTTTAAGAGTCAGCTGCGTCGCACCAAGAGCGTATTCGCTATTTACAGGACACAAAGTAAGTCTAAGTGGAAAAAATGAGCATTTCACAAGCAAACAGTTAACAGTTAACAGTTTTTTAACAGAAAACTGTTAAACATAGCATCTACTGCATGAGAATGAGAGATAATGGATCACTTTCACTTTCGCTCTTGGATAGGGAAACCTTTACGCACAGACATCAATTAGTCTATAAATAAATAATTTTGTTTGTTAAGTGCAAATATTCGTTTCAAAACTATTTCTAAATTCAGTTCTAATTTCCAGCAAACGAATAAATGAATAATAATAGCAAAAATGTGCTCAAAAACCTGAGTTATATCCTAAAACACATGCTGTGCCCCATATGGTCTAAAACCTGACAGGTGGGCAAATCTAAGCTTGTTTTTCATAAAACAATATAAATATGGATATAATAAATAATACTGCTAATAATAATAATAACATTATACAAAAGAAATTGTTATGAATGAACTGAAAAAGCCTCCCGAGATGAAGAAGACATAAAAGCATTGATTTTTCATATTTATGTAGGCTAGAAAATAATGCTTTGTAATATTTTAATCTTTTATATTTATATCCTATATCTATTCTTATAATATCCTATATATATCCTTAATATTAAATTTTTTTTTCATATCTAAAGATATTTGCCTATTGCTCTCTTGTGTGTATTAAGCAGTGCGTAAGCAAGGCGCAACTCTGCGCCGAAGTTTAGACCGGTTTAGTTTTGGTCTAATTAAAAATCTATTAAAGTTTCTCAAAATAGCAACGCGCCAGCGGTCCGCCTCAGAACGTCTTCCTTTTTAGACCAGAACACCTATGGGCGCACAAATGAGCGCTAATGCATTTGCTATTTAAACAGAATAGCGCAACACCTCAAAACGACTCTTGCGCCAAGCTGAAACTACAAAAAGACTATTGCGCCGCGCCTTGCGCCACACTGCGCCGGGTGTATGATAGGGCCCATAATTTTCTGTGAGACTTTATCAGTCTCTCAGATCATTCTGGAGGAGTGTTTGAGGATTTTATTTCTTGCTCCAGCATTTCAGTCAGGATAAGGTTCTGAACTTTGACTGGACTTTTGAAACCCCTTGATTTTTCTGAATGCTTCAGAACAACAAACTGTAAAAACTTCTGCTGTTGATCAGTTATATGTCCTAGATTATCAGTATTTTGGTCAGATATGATCTTACTCCAGAATATTTGTATAGATGTTTGTGCAAATCCTCAAACTGCTGTAATTGGTATAGTATGAAAATAACAGTATGTCAAAAAGTGAATCAGACTGTATTGACTTCTCTTTTGGCAAGACGCTTGATTTTAATCAATTGGAAACAATCTTTTCCTCCATCTTTTAAACATTGGGCAAATGATGTGTCGCATTTCCTTAGTTTGGAAAAAATTAATTTAAATGGTTCTGGGTCCAAGTTCACAGCCATGTGGTGTCCTTTCATAAACTACTTAAAGCCAAATGTAACTGTAAGTGGACTAAATGATACCAATGCTATCAGGTTTTGCTTGTGTTGTACTGATGTGTCTTTTTATGTACACAATGTAAAAGCACTATGTTTATATGTATGTTGTGCTAGTTATGTTTATTAGTGAATGCATGCTTTGTTGACTATTTAAATAAATAAAAAGGGGAACATTTATAAAAAAAAATGTAAAAAAAAAAATTTTAGAATTAAAATGACCATAGAAAAAAATTGCACTCAATGTAACTGAAAAATGAATTAACTAAACAAATCACTAAAAGTAGTGTAAACACTTTAAATGCTAAGAGCGACACCAGTTTAATATGCTGTATTATTAAAACTGCATTAATTTTGTCAAAAATGTTAGTGATTAGTTTAATTGTTAGTGTTGTTCAAATGCATTATAAATTAGCCAACGGCAGCAACCAATAACAATAATGTCCAACATATAGGGATGCAGATAAATTATGATTCCCACATGTCAGGTCAGAAATCTATACTGGGATAAGATGGGTAATGTGTGGAATTGTGAGCATCTTAGAATGGGAGTTAACGGTCTGCTGCTGGTCCTGCTCTGCTCTGCCTCAGATAACAGCTTCACCCCAGTCCCACAACCACAGCCGGATCTCAGGAAGAAATAATGAAAGATAATCAGAATAACTGAAAACCATCAACTACACAAGCTGACATTCTGACACATCTACACAGCAGAAAGACGCTTGCCAAAAAAGGAACGAAGAAAAAAAAAAAGAGAGACAGACATTAAGTTTAATAGCTTTGCAAAATACCAGGTGCTGATATACAATGGCACTTTATGTAACTCTTTCAAAACACCTGTTTTTTTTTCCGTGAACCTGATTTAACGCTTAAGTTTTTTGCACAATGATGTCTGATTCTGAAGAACTGAGAACAGTGTACTCTGGCTTGACAACATAATCCTGCTCAAAGTCCTGTTACTGCACTGTTATGTGTAACCCAAATCAGCTTAACCACGCTAACCACAAAACTGATGAGTTTGACAGCATGTCAAGATGATTGCATGTTTAGGCTGAGCTGAATTTGTCTAGACAGAGATCAAGAGTGCACTTTCACTTTTACACTAAACCATGCTCCCAAATATTGGAGGAAAGTACTTTATTGTTTTTACTTCAATGCTTACATTAGATATACATTATTATACATGTTTTTAAATATCTGTATGTTACATCTTATCTGGGGTGGCACTATGGCTCACAACAAGAGGTTGCTGGTTCGAGTCCTGACTGGCCCAGTTGGCATTTCTGTATGGAGTTTGCATGTTTTCCCCAAGTTCACATGGATTTCCACTGGTTGCTCTGGTTTCCCACATAGTCCAAAGACATGCGCTATTGGGCAATTGAAGAAATTAAATAGGCTGTACTGTATGAGTGCATGTGTGAATGCAAGAGTATGTGGGCGTTTCCCAGTACGAGGTTGCAGTTGGATGAGCATCCTCTGCATAAAACATATGCCAGAATAGTTGGCGGTTCATTCCGCTGTGGCAAGCCCTAATAAATCAGGGACTAAGTAGAAGGAAACTGAACGAACGAATGAATGATTTATTTGTAGCTTGAGTATTTTTATTTAAGGAAACTTTTTTGTTTTACTTTTACATTTAAATAAAAAAAACGTTTAAAAAAATGCTGAGAACAAGTTATTTTGAACTATAGAGGAATCATCATCCGCTCAAAGCTGAATGAGCTGAAACTGGTCCGTTTACCAGTTAAATTGGTTCATAAATTGCACTGAACAATTCATTCATTAATTCACAATGAGTTGGACAGATCACTGATTCAAATGATCCATCTACAAATGAGTGTCTACAGTTAATGATTCATTAGCTGCTCACATGATTATGACAAAGTTGCGGATGTATCTGCGTTCCAATCATATTACTCGCACTCATACAGTATAAAAAGTACTTTTCTAACAGTGGAGTAGTTTCGGACGCAGTCATTTATTTTTAATGATTTGTTAAGAGCAAATCTTCAGTAAATGATTCACTGAATTCACTGAAAATGATTCAAAAAGATTGAAAAAACAGTCATCCTCATCTTCACTGCAAAAAATTATTTTCTTTGATTTTTTTTTCTTGTTTCCAGTCCAAATCTCAATCAAGAAGTTTGAATCAAGAAAAATCTTAATTCAAGAAGCATTTTTTACACAATCAATGCATACTGTCTTCTTTTAAGAATAGTATGTCAAAATTAAGTGAGTTAGCATAGCAATATAATCTGCAAATGGGGTAAGAATAATCTTATGTCAAAAGATTAAAAAAAAACTAGATTGTTTTGCTTGGTCAGAGGTGTCAAATCCAGTTCCTGGAGAGCCGCAGCTCTGCACAATTAAGCTTTAACCCTAATTAAACACACCTGATCAAACTAATTAAGTCCTTCAGGCTTGTTTGAAACCTACAAGTAAGTGCGTTGAAGCAGGATTGGAACTAAACTGTGCAGAGCTGCAGCACTCCAGGAACTGGATTGGACACTCCTGCCATAGATAGATATTTATTTTACTTGTTTCAAGCAAAAATTCACTTAATTTTGGCATATTATTTCTTTTTAAAAAATATATTTCTTTTGTTTGTCAAGAAAATGCTTCTTGATTTAATATTTCTTAAATATTTGGACTAGAAACAAAACAAAAAAATCTAAGGAAGAAAAACTTTGTTGAAAAAAATCACCTTAAAAGTTGTCTTAGTAATTCATATTACAAACCAAAAATTAAGTTTAGATATATTTATGGAAGAAAAAAAAAATGACTTTATGGAGCATTATTATTTAGTAATATTCAATGTATTTTTGGCAAGCAATAAAAATGTAATATATAATTATACAAACATACCCATGCAGCATAAGACAGGGTAACTTTTATTTAAAATTAAACAAATATGACAAAAATATATAACAAAAAAAGCAGTGGGAAAAATGAGTATTACTCTTAACTGCTAGTATGGTTGCATTGCGTTCTTCTTAAAATCTCAGCATATTTTGTCATATGTTTAGTCTTTTTTTTATATGATATGCTTATCTGTCAGCACTCACTTACACACAATTTGTGTTTATTTATTTATGTTATATACTAGGTTATTTGTCAAATTTTGTTAAATTATCAACAATTTCAGTATGATTATTAGCATATAACAAGTCTGAGTGATAAAAGAAAACATTTCAAATCAAGTATAAATATCAATGAGTACTTTTTACATTTATTACTAACATACATTACAAAGATTAAGCACTTGTTTACTTTCAATCAAGTAAATCTTGCACTTTATACTTCCACTGGAGTAATATTTTAGTAGAGTATCTGTGCTTTTACTCAACTGCTTGATTAGTGTATCTGTGTGAGAAAGAAAACAAAGAAATTCAGAATGACACATATGATCAAAGGTCTAGCAAAGCATCAGTGCCACTAGTGGCCTTCCACTGAGAGTGACAGAGATCAAAATAAACTTGTGAATGAAGCTTTTGAATTAACTTTGAAACACGGAGCACAATTGGATATTATATCCATACACTGCAGCACTCTGATCTAAGCTTCCTCATTCAGCAGCGAAACAAAGGGTCCAGGGATGAGATTGAAAGACTCGCCAGTGAATTTCACTCCTGTTGTAGACACGTCTGATAAAAGCTCAGACTGCAGGCGCTTTTGTCTCCCTCCGAACAATATAAATATGTTTAACAAGGACTAGCACTACTGTGTAAAATGATTAAATTCTGCTCACTCGTTTGAAACGTAATATTTGGTTTTATAGGTTGATTTGATTTAAAGCTGATTTTACAGTTTAGGGTGTTGTCTGTCAAAATTAGCGATGTACGACATCGGAAAAATCTAACTTTGTTTATTTATTTTGCAATATATATTGCGATATTACCAGATGGCTTAATATATCTTTTGGGAATGATTTATAATTTTAGATTGATTGAGATGATTCTGTAAAATCTAATAAACGATCTAAAAGCATATAAATACAATAAAAATATATACATTTGAAAAAAACAGAGTTTTATCATTTTGTGTTCAGGGACAGAAATTGATTATTAAAAATAAACAGAATTCAATTAAATTAATCCTTATTAAAGTTATAAACTGTACACTTTCTTATGCCTGAATGCTTTTAAAATCGGTATACAGTCACAGGCCTCAAAAACAAATGCAAATGATAAATTATAACACAGACTCAACATTGCATATCCTGCGGTGTAACACATTTAGATATCAATGCTGAAATGTTACATTGTGCACTCCTAATCTAAACATTATAAGTACTCGTTTAGGAATCACAACTAGTCGGATGCTAGCTTGTACTTGACTATTTCAAACCAAAGGAAGATGGAAACCTGTCTAATAAAATCTGTGTTAATAACTAAAAGTTAAGTTTGATATATTTATGTAAAGCAATTTACAAAATGTCTTCATGGAACAATATCACTTCTTAATATTCTATAATATTCCTAATTTTCATTCTTTTACATATACCGTGTATTTTTTGGCTATACCACAAATATTCGCATGCAATATAAGACAGGGTCACTTTCATTTAGAAATGAAACAAGGACATAAATATATAGAACAGCAGTGGGGAAAATAAAAGGAGAAAATTACATCTGTACTTATTTATTTTAAAAGCTCTTTTAGGTAAATTACCATCCTATATTTTTAATTTATTAACATTTCACACCAACAATCAAAATACTAGATCTGGTTCATGTATTCGTCTGATAGTTCCAAGGGCATTATCAGAACTTGGCAAACGTGCTTTTTCCGTTCACGCTCCCAGGGCTTGGAATGACCTGCAAAATCAGCTCAATCTTGACACTCTTCCAACTCTGAGTACTTTTAAACATCTTTTATACAACATTTTAAAGGACACCTGCAATTGTTTGTTATGAGCTGATGTTTTTAAGAATGGTGATTTTGTAATTTTGTGGTATTGTTTGTGATTTTTATATGAAACTTTATGTGCTGCCTGCCATCTTGACCAGGTCTCACTGGAAGAAGAGACAGTACTGTCTCAATGTGATCTCCTGGCTAAATAAAGGAAATAAATAAAGGAAATAAAATGTTATAAGCATTATTTTGAATAGATAGTATGGTTACATAGCGTTCTTCTTAAAATGTCTTTTGATATCATATGCTTATATTTGTCAGCATTTGTCAGACACTTGTACAGGACTATTTTAAACCAATGTAAGATGGAAACCTGTCTGAAAACAATCAGTTATGGAAAAATATAAATAATATCATAAAACTGGAGATAATTATTGCTCTATCAATGTGAATACATTTCATTTAAACATTTAGATATAATATAATAGATTATTTGTTACCCTTGACCACAAAACCAGTTTAATGTATGGGTATATATATTTTTTGACAATAGTAAAAAATACATTAATTGTATGATTTAAAATTATATATTTTATTTTATGCCAAATATCACTAGATTATTATGCACAAAAGCACATTGCTAAGAACGGAATCTGAACATCTTCAAAAAAGGCAATTTTCTCAATATTAATTTTTTTTCAGATTCCAGATTTTCAGCCAAATATTGTCCTATTCTAATAAACTATACATCAATGGAAAGTTTATTTACCCAGCTTTCAGGTTATGTATACATTTTATTTACCAAAAATTGGTTTTATAGCCCATGGTCACGTATATAATAAAAATGTAAAAGGGTACATAATATGGCACATGTATTTAATTATGTGCAACAAAACCTCCAATATGTGAATGTATTTGCAGAAATTCATGACACTAGACTGACATCATCCACAAACAAATTTCTATTTAAATGTAGTCCCCCCTCTCGCTGTCTTTCTGAGCTGTGCTGATATGTTTTTAATTTTCCAGCGCTCAGGACTCTTCAGGAGGTCTATGCAGATTTCCCGGCGTCTCTGCTGACGCTGTAAAACCTGGTCAACACCTCCGTACCTATCAGCATCCCTGCAGCCTCTCATCAATGCCACTTCCAGCACCCACAAATAATTTATCAGCATTTAAATGCCACTGATAATATGCACACGCTGCTCCCTCCGATCCCTTATAATTAAATATGATAAAATCCCACCACGCCGAGTAAATAATAATAATCATTATTATCATTGCCATTATAGTGCTTTATTGGAGTCATTTGAATAACTCGTGTGGATAAGGAATGCTGGTGGGGAATGCTGGCCAAGCAGGAACGTTAGTTTAGTCAAGGTCTAATTCCATCTGGTGAAACTCAGAAAAAAGAAAGCGAGATGGAAAGAGAGAAAGAAAGAAGGAAAGAAAGAAAGAGGGGGGAGAAGGGGGGAAAAGGAGCAACGGTCCACCAGCTAGAAGGGATTACTGTGACGGCCATTTGCATATCAAGAATTTTAAGCAGAGAGGAAAATATCAAACCCTCCAGCCAGCAAGGTCATTTTGAAGATAATTTTTTTCTTCATAATTTATTTTGCATATCATGCAGCAGGACACGTTATAGATTAAAAAGCTGCTTTGCCATATCAACCCATTCCTGACACTTCTGCCTCGCCACTGCCTATCAATTCATTCAACAGAACCCCACCCTGAAAAATAGTCGATAAAGATACAGAGGCAATTAACAAACAACAAACAAAAGTTTTCCATGCAAGGTACAGTGCGTACGGATGCTTGGATTGTCCACATATGCATATTAATTTGTGCAAGGTGTTGTGTTTCAATGTACACCAGCAATAATAAAAAATAAAAAAAAGAGTGAAGTTCAAAATTAGAAAGCAACCTACAATTTCCAATACAAAAAATAACACAGATCAAAATTTGATCAAAAGTCCACATTCCAGATTCAGCTATTGGTGTTAATTGTCTTAAAATATAAAAGTACTGGCTGAAAGCCCTACTGTGGTGACCATGCCTCTCATTTGCAGAACGCATCAACAGAAAGAACAATTCCAAAGTTTAATTTGTTAGGGTCTGATCAGAAACATGTTTGGCATCGAACCAGGGAAATACTGAACAAGAAGTCACTGAATGGTGGAGATTTTTTCAAGGTTTGGAAGTTTTCTCCAGCAGGATTTGGGCCTCTTATTAATCTACATGGCAGAGTGAATGCAAATGTGTACCAGAAGCTCTTCTGCAACAATCAACCATCAACTACCATGGAGGACAATGATCTCTGTCACACAGCAAGATGAGCAAAGCGATTCTCAAACTGGATTCCTGGAGGCTGCACCTCTGCACAGTTTTGCTCCAACCTTAATCAAACACACCTGATCAACTAATCAAGGTGTTCAAGACTATTAGAGACTATTAAGCAGGTATGAGTTGGAGGTTGTTGTAGCTAAACTATGCAGACCTGTGGCCCTCCAGGAACTGAGTTTGAGTCCACTGCTTTAAGGTGAAAATGCTGAAATAATAAAAAGGCCAGCTCAAAGTCCTGATCTAAACCTTATTGAATTTTTTTTTTTTAAATGACGGTTAATAGACCCAGTACAGTCACTGAGCTGTGGAATAGCAGATCAAGATCACGACAGAGAACAGAGAGACTAGTGATGTGCTGTAAGAGACTTGTGATCTCCTGTGATAAACAATCTTCTACTAACATAGTATATCCACAACAAAAACTCCCTGAAGGTTTCTCGTCAGCTGTAATAATGTTTTTGGGTAACTCTTCTGAGTAGATATATAATATACACTAAAAGCAAAAATATATACTTTTTAATTTTTATAAAATGTTTTAACAATGTAGCCAGTGATTTAGCATTTATTAAAGACGTAAATTTTACAGCTTCAGAACTGATAAGGATTGTATAAATAGGCATACTTGTTTATTTATGGCAAAGGTTCTATCTCTATCTCTTTATCTATGTGGTTCTGTATGCGTATACTATAAAGCTTCATATAAACTGATAAGGATGACATTGGATGAGAACCTGCCAGCTGAGAACTTTCTGGAAACACCGGGCCAGCATATGAAAGGTCAAAGTGAAATAGCAAAACAATTTTGGCGATATAATCAATACAGAATGTCAAACACACAACATATGTGACTGAAAATACGCAGAAATTCCATACCATACACCTCCATAACATAGCCAAAACCCTTAAAGGTATACTTCACCATAAATTAAGAAACATATAAGAAACAAGAAACCAGAAAGAGCATGTTATTATGAAAATAATAAAAAAAACTCATTCACCTCCATTTACGTCCATTGTATTTTTGTCATATTATGGAGGTCAATGGAGCAATTAATTGGTTACTCAAGCCAAGTAGTGTAGATTTGTGCACTGTGTTCAGATCAACAACAAAAAATACCATAATTACAGGTAAAAAACAGGGTTCAAAACATTCTTCAAAATAGTTTATTTTGTGTTCAACCCACACAGGTTTGACAACTTGTGGGAAAGTAAATGATTAAAGAGAATTTTCCTCATGGGGTGAACTATCAATTTAATATAAAAGTAAAACAGGATGTGACATCATGGCCAGACAAGAGCCAGTCCTCTCTGAATGATATCAGTGATGTCATTTACTATTCAGTAGAAAAATGACGGGAATGCAAATAATGCTTGATAAAAGCCATTTTCCATAGAACAGAAGGTTCAAATTCCAGAGTATTGTGGGAAAACGAGGTGATGTACACAAAAACAAACACCCAGCGACTGACTTCTGATGCTGAGGGGACAAAAAAACAACAAGAAACAAGAAAGAAGTGCTTGTGTACATTCGGCAGGGGGTGTTTCGTGGTGATGGAGAGACTAGTGGTGGGATGTGGGGTGGTGTGAGAGGGGGGTCATGATGATAAGGGAAAAATTCAGACCGGTCAAAGTTTCCCTTTTGCCAATCGTGCTCCTGATAAAGGCAGTGCCTGCTCCAGTACTGATAGAAGGCCTATCTCTCTCCTGCTCCCCCCCTCGTTCTTTCTCTCCCTCTCCCGTCCTTTCTCTCCCTCTCTTCCTCATTCTCCTGCCGGTTAGTTTGGTGTGGGGGGGAAGAAGCCTATCGCGTTCACATCACCAGCGCTGTCATCAAGCGGCAACCGCACAGCAATTAATATCACTCCAATTACTGTTAAAAGGACAGACTGGAACAGGACGATAATAAACACATCCTTGACGTGAAAAATTAAAACACGCGCACACACATGGGAGACACACACATATTTGGGCGATTTCTAAATGTTGCAGATAAAGAAAATGCCTTGCATATTGAATCATGCCATACTCTACTAGATCCTCGCTATCACTATAAGCTGTACTGCTCAGCCGTGTGGTCCTGGGAGAAAAAGATGGAGAAAAATGATAGAAAAAGCAGCATTTTTTTATCCATGCTGATTAATATTAAAGATTCACAATCTGTTTTTACAGTTAGTACAGTGAACACACAAAATTTTTAAGATGTATACATGAATGGCTTCAGAGCAGGAATATAAAGCCCAAAAAACATCCTAGGGGTTATTGTATGCTCATTATGGTCTTCACCATGATGATTGTTGAGGGGAAACAACCAGGTAATCTATCCCCACTGAAAAACCTTTTTAAACTAGCCTCAGCTGGTCCTAAGTCTTTTTTCCCCACCAGCATTTTTCTAGTAGGTGCCAGAATGTTTAAATAATTTTCTAAACTTTTTAATCTTATGGAATTCGGGCAATGATTTGGTCAATGGGCAACCGAGTCAGAGAGAGGGCAGCCAATTCTTTAAAAGTTTAAATTTAAAAGTTGCCACCAAAGTTTTGTTGCCATCAACATTGCTCTGTGTATCATCACCTTATTGCTTGCAGAGTTGTTTTATTTTATTTTATTTTTTTACCTTTGTACGGTAAGTTGATTCAATAACATTCAGTTTTAAATTTGTTTGCTGTTCTGTTGAATGAGTTCTGTTGAATGAGTAATGAGTAACGAAAATCTTTATCACTTGATCCTGAGACGCTTCACTCTTTTAGAAGGACCATAACAGTGCCCCCTACTGAATAACTATAAAAACGTGAATTCCCTGAAACGCCTGTCAGTGATTGGAAAGCGTTGCATCATAAATGATGGAAAATCTTAAAAGAGCTGCTCTCAAACCCAAGATAGTCTTGGGCTTGTTTACTGGTCTGACCAGTCAAAAAAGAAGCCTCCAGACATCTAAATCCCGCAAAAGACCAGATAAGACTAGCATATCGACTTGAACTGTTCTGAAATATGTTCTGAGCAATGATTCTGCATCTGGACCCAGAGAGAACATGAACAAGTAGTAACCCAATAGAAGTTTATATAAAAAAAAACATAAATATACAGTTAAAGTCTAAATATTAGCCCTCCTGTGATTTTTTTCTTCTTTTTCAAAAATACCCCAAGTCATGTTTAACGGAGTTAGGGATTTATTTATAGTATTTCCTATATTTTTTTTCTTTAGGAGAAAGTATTATTCCAGCTAGAATAAAAGCACTTTTACATTTTTATACCATTTTAAGGTCAATATTATTAGCCCCCTTAAGCAATATTTTTTGCAATACATGCTGCCTAGTTTAGTGGTTCCCAAAGTGAGGGTCGGGACCCCCTGGGGGATCATGGGATAATGACGAGGGGCGCTTGGTTATTTCCAAAACTCAAATAAATATTATTAAACTAACAGAATTACCCTATTTTATTCATAGCACAAAGAAAATAGTTAATAGTTATATTAAAGAAACAACAACAAAAACATACAAATAAAAATCCACCAGCCTTGAATTTTTTTAAATAAAATTATAAAATGACTATAAAAAAAATTATACGGTTACTAGACTGTTGCATTTTTGTGTTGTCAGTATGCTCATGTTTATATATGCCTATAGTTGCGTGTGCAACATTTGTATATTTACAGTATAACTAACTTGAAAAATGGGGGTCGAGTGTCATTGACATTGTCATTTTGGAGGTTGTGGGCTGAAAAGTTTGGGAACCCCTGGCCTAGTTAACCTAATTGACCAAACCTTTAAACTTCATTTTAAGTTGAATATTAGTACCTTGAAATATTTCTAGTAAAATATAATGTACTGTTATAATGCGAAGATACAAGAAATCAGTTATTAGAAATGAGTTATTAAAACTATCATGTTTAGAAATGTGTTTCCATGTCAAACAAAAATAGTGTGGGGTTGGGCTAATTAAACAGTAGGGCTAATAATTCTGAATTCAACTGTTTATATATAGAAAGATAACATTCAATATGTATAATATAGAACTATATAATTACAACCATTATAAAAATTAATATATAAACATTTTTATGCCCAATCTTCTATAAATTCAACTTAATTATTACCCATGTATGGCAAGCATAACAATTAAAATTTACTCCTAATGTCCATGTTCTATTCGGTTGTCAGCTGCTTAGCACCTCAAATACTGTATTAACAATCAAGGGACCAACAGGTAAAAAGAAGCTAAGTACAATTTAATTTGCACTAGTTATCTTCCTACAAATCAGTCCCGTCTCTCACAGAGAATATTAGAGATGTTGTGCGTTCAATAAAAGTAAGTTTTCTATTTTCCGAGTCAACAGTCATGATAACTCTCTGATTTAACCCTGGAGGTAAAGCAATGTTTAATGAGGCTCGTTTGAAAGTTTATCTGAACTGGCTGAATTCTCAGACGTGATGCAAGTGTGATGTCACTGAACTGTGTTGAACCAGAAAAAGTGACTAATTGTTGGGAGCCATACAGAAGGCCAGCTCCACTGATGACTTACAGTACACTCTCCAAATTTACAGGCAGCTCAGATTGGATCATTTCTGTTTTGCGTGTGGAGCATGATAAAGTCGTGGCCTATATTGTTTCGTGGCCGCCCGGCTGACAGTATGACTACGACTGGCCCTTCCTGAGAATCCAGTGACTCATGGTTCAGTTAAACACCCCTGAAGGAGACATAGATAGAGACTGACCTGGGCCGTTCCACTGGGGTTCCCCTTCCCTGTCCACCTCTTCCTCCTCTTCATCTTCTGTGCAGCGCTTCAGTCCTTTCTCATCTTCATCGCCCTCGTCTGCCACTGCCAGAGACTCGTGCGTTCTTGGCTCTGTGGACAGCCAGAGTAAAAATTAAAAGTCAAGGTTTACAATGTTTATTTTGCAAGTGCACATTGTGTTATTTGTTCGGTGAACAAATAATCCGTGGAGGAAAAAAGTTTGTTTCAATCAAAGTCTGATCAGATGCCTCAGCATTTAGAGTGGCGGAATACTTCAGCCACATCAGTCTTAACCACGCCTCCTCTAACAGTTTGCTATGATTGAATGATCCCACCTCCTACTTAAAGGGCCATGAAACCCCCTCGTTTCAGCAGGGTGTTTTCACACCTCTACTTTCGAAAAAGTCAGAAAAGTGGGCGTGTCCAGCTCTGTTTAGGGGGAGTGTCGGAGGAACTAAAGTGGGATGGTGTGGGAGTGTCTATTTGTGCACGCGCGAGTTTCAGAGTCAAAATACACACACACACAGACAGGAGAAAGCGATGGTGTTTAACCTACATGGACATCTGTAGTCGAATTATTTGCTGAATTAATAAATGTTGGACTTTAACTGCAGTTTGGCTCTTTCATTCAGGGAATTCATTCATGCCCCTCGCGACAAACGAGATATTTGATTCGAGGAACTGCTGCAAGCGTGTATTTTTCATGCAATGTTTGATACCGCACAGCGAATGAGAGAAAAAAAACTCCGCATTTCCCGGAAACTTAGATGCACACGGCAGGTAGCGTCAGAAAGCCGCGTGTGTTATTCTGGTCACTAAATGCGGTGCTAACATTTCTGCACTAAGTGCTATAGTTAACTTAATTCGATATGAACAAACTGAATAAACAAAGAGCACTGGTCGCTCACTTACCAAATCTGTAGAGACAGGACAATCACCAGCAACTAGAGCCGCGTCTTTATGAAGAGAATACTACAAGCAAATCCAGATTTCAGCGTTTGCAGATGAGAACAGCTCTCAGGTAAACAATAATCCTCCTTAGACACGTAAGTTATTGTTGTCGAGCGTCGCGTACACTGTTAATCCACACGTGATCCAGATAAGCTCTCACAGAGAGAAAATGAAAACGAAACTTAACGGCAGCAAACTATAAAAGCAACACTTCACGCTTGTTTTGCCAACACAACGTGGCGTCTTTGTGGTGTAAACACGGTGACACAAATGAATATTAATGAAGTTGCACAATAGAGCGCGCTGATTGGTTTGAACCAAGCCTTACTCATGCATTAATGCATCACACTGTAAGACGTAATAAGACTCACTCAGGCACAGACGCCCAGTCTGCACGCTGGAATACAACGCTATTATGTCATGGCCGTGACGCAGCTTCAAAAATTCGTTTCAAACAGGAAGTACGAATTTGCTTGAAATAACGCAAAAACAACCAATTTACACTTTTTAGTGAAATATAGGTGTCCTAATAGTGTTTTTAGCAGTGTGGGACACATATACGACTGTCAACAGCTCAAAAAATGTGTTTTGGTGTTTCGTGACCCTTTAATATTCCAAGTACATCAACATTCATTCATTTTCTTTTCGGCTTAGTCCCTTTATTAATCCGGGGTCACCACAGCGGAATGAACCACCAACTTATCCAGCATATGCTTTACGCTTTATGCCCTTCCAGCTGCAACCCATCTCTAGGAAACATCCACACATACTCATTCACACACATACACTACGGAAAATTTAGCCGGCCCAATTCACCTGTACCGCATGTCTTTAGACTGTGGGGGAACTGGAGCACTCGGAGGAAACCCACGCGAACGCGGGGAGAACACATACATCAACATATTGAAAAAAAGTTTTAGCAACTTATGGTTCACATGAAATTTAACGTTTCAACTAATGTCCAAAAAAAAAACTAAAAATCTGACATCCTTAATGGGCTTGTTGTGAAATCAACCTGAATTTACTGTACAGCATGTATGTATGTGTGATCTGGATGTTTGAAATACTGTTCCTGATTGGTCAGTTGCAGCTCAAAAATGTTTATATAACGACGACTAAAGTATATAAAATATGTATCCATTTATTTGCTAAGAAGACATTAAATAAATAACAGTCTATAGGTGCGTCCCAAATCGCATACTTATGCACTACTCTACACCTTTGTGTAATATAAATAGTGTAAGTAGTGCATTCACACTGAAAAAGTGCACTTTAAATACCCAGATGATGCACTTATTCAACTGTTAAATTAAGTGTGGATTGTTGGACACTTCATGCACTCCACAGCTTTGCTAACATAGCGGAAGGGGCGGAGCTATCTGGCGCATATGTTGGATTAGTTTGTTTATTTTGGATTGTGAAAGCAAAGTTCTCCTATGAGAGTGATAATAGTGCCTCCTGATGGTGAATGCAATTATACTCATCACAGGTATTATTTGGTAGTTTGGTCATTTATTTCACTAATTTGGCACCCATCAACTGTCCGCTTAGTATAAAAAAACATTAGTGTTCAATTTAAGACGACACTACATACATATATTATGCTTTTGAGTATGTAAGTGCATAAGTACATAGTGCATAGTGTATAGTGTGCCATTTCTGACGCAACTATTCAGTCAGTCATTGCAAAATTAATGATGCACTTACATTGAGATTTGTGGTCACTCTTTGACAGTTTATTAAGATACTGATCAGCTAATTGTATTGTATCCTTTGTTTGTTTAATCGCTAAATGCAGTTAAGACTTTTTTCATTAACTTCTCTCACTGCTGCCAAAGGTGTGTGAAACTGAGAGAATATTTGATATTGTATTTGGCACTCCTTTCTGTAAAAGCTCTCCTTTTTTACACAAAAATAATATTACAACATTTCCCAGAGATAGGTTGCGGCTGGAAGGGCATCCGCTTCGTAAAAACATGTGCTGGATAAGTTGGCGGTTCATTCCGCTGTGGCGACCCCGGATTAATAAAGGGACTAAGCCAAAAAGAAAATGAATGAATGAATGAATGAATATTACAACAAAAATGTTATTCATTTAATAAATGATTATGAGTGTTATTTTATATCTAATTTCACTGTTCAAATGGCAGCTTTTTACATTAAATTTAAACAAAAAATATTTTCTGGTGATTCGTTCATTCATTCATTCATTCATTCATTCATTCATTCTTTTTGGCTTTGCCCCTAATTAATCAGGGGTCGCCACAATGGGATGAACCGCCAATTTATCCAGCATATGTTTTACACATCGGACGACCTTCTAGCTGCAGCCAATCACTGGAAAACATCCATACACACTCATTCACACACATACACTACGGACAATTTAGCTTACCCAATTCACCTATAGCGCATGTCTTTGAACTTGTGGGGAAAACCAGAGAACCCGGAGGAAACCCACGCAAATACGGAGATAACATGCAAACTCCACACAGAAACACCAACTGAGCCAGCAAGCTCAGTGAGGTTTTCAGCATTATTAATGTAGGTTTCAGTGTCGCATGATCCTTCAGAAATCTTCCTAATATGACAATTAAAAATATATATATTTAAGATTCAAATTTTGTTTGATGAACAGAATATTAAAGCCATAATTTTATTAAACAGTATTTTTTGTAAAACTCCAAATGCCTTTACTACAACTTAAGACAATCTAATAATTTTTGCTGAATAAATTTAGTATAAATATTTAGTTTCAATTTAGATTCAATATATTGTTATTAATATTTCTTACTTTTTAGTTTCAGTTTTAGAAAATGGGTTTATTTTTTATGTAATAATCATATTAAATACAGTTGAAGTCAGAATTAGCCCCCCTTTGAATTTTTTTTTCTTTTTTAAATATTTTCCTAATTATGTTTAACAGAGCAAGGAATTTTTTACAGTATGTCTGATAATATTTTTTTTCTTCTGGAGAAAGTCTTATTTGTTTTATTTCGGCTAGAATAAAAGCAGTTTTTAAATTTTTAAAACCCATTTTATTTTATTAATGGGTTAGCCCCTTTAAACCTTTTTTTTCGATAGTCTACAGAACAAACCATCATTATATAATGACAATTACCCTAACCTGCCTAGTTAACCTAATTAACCTAGTTAAGCCTTTAAATGTCACTTTAAGCTGTATAGAAGTGTCTTGAAAAATATCTAGTCAAATATTGTTTACTGTCATCATGGCAAAGATAAAATAAATCGGTTATTAGAAAATAGTTATTAATAAACAGGGGGGCAAAACAAAAAAACAAAACGTCATATGAAATGTTTTTGGGGTAAATACATTTATACAAATTTAGTTTACATTTAGATTAGATATATTAATAATTATTACATTTTTAGTTTTAAAAAATTGGTTACATTTTGAAAAATATATTAACAGTATTAAGTATATCTCATAAATATATAAACTCCCACTAATATCCAACAAATGAGTCCTATGATCTCGCTCTGCTGATCAAAGGCAGCAGACAGAGAGGCCTGTGTAATTTAGGAACACAGCATCTCCACATACACCCAACCCGAGCCCTTTTGATTTATCAAGCAAGAACTGGAAACTCTTGCTAACAGATGGCCAGCGTCTTCCTTTAAAGCTGATCTTTTCATCAGTGTGAAAGACAGTACTGATCTCCTAGGTATTGATGCCAGTGATTAGTGATTCTCTTTGATCACCTTACTTGATAGCAGACTCGGTCTCTCCCATTGTGACGTGAAAGCTGACAGGACCTCTTGTCCTCTCCTCTCCCACAATCCACTTTTGGTCTTCTCCCCTTCCCCAAACTCCCTCCCCTTCACCCCACATCTATTACAGCTCATCTGCGGTGCACAAAGGGCATGTTTACCCTTGCATTCCCGTGGCGATAAACAGCGATAGCAGCCGATCGATACCAGCCATAAATGTCCATCCGCGTGACGCAGTCGGAGCTGCTGTTATTAATGCAACAGGTTGCAGATTAGATCTTCATCATTAAATAAATCACCCACACCCTTTCTCGTCAGATTGCACCCAGGCCCAACCGCCATTCTCAGCCCGTCCCGGGTGCGTGCATGCCGTCCCATGACGTGCCTCCCTCCCTGCCTAAGAAGGCCTATTATTTTCAGCTATAAATCACGTTGAATGGCACATTGATTTTATCCTGCAGCGCTCAGCGTGGGGAGAGGAGCTGGAGCCACAGTTATTGCATTTAATATTATCAATATAATCTCCCATATCATCTGAGCGGAGACGGCAGGTATCAGGAAAAGAGGGCGGGGTGGATGGAGCTGCCATCATCCTGGCTCCTCGGCAGACTCCTTGGTCTACCGGCACATGCAAACACACACACACATACAGACACACACCTTGTCGCCAACCCAACAACCTCCTTTCATCTGATAACAGCAACTTCCCTTGTCACACCTGGAGGGCAAAGTCACCCAACTTGCTCCATTCATCCTGGCTGGCCTCATTTTTTTGTGTCAATTTTTCTGTGGGTTCTTTCTCCCAAACAGATCATCATGGCAGGGTCAAGTTCTTTTCTTGTTAGGTGCACAGGGTTCAACTGTATCACCATTTATTGCAAGATGGCATAGATGTTTTTCAGGCTAAATCAACTATTTACATCAAATGTCATCTGACTAAGCAAAATGTGTGTTTTGATGAGCCACTTTTGTCTAATTGCAACCACTTTCTTGATTTCCTGAGGGGATGTTCTATGTGTAGTGTATATACTATTATATATGATCACAAAAGATGACAATGGAAATGATATTGAAAGCAGCAGCTTTAGTTCTACACAATAGCTTCAAAATTACATAACTGTGGGTTCATGTTAGAATCAGGAATGACAAACGAATGCAGTGCGTTTTTACATTTTTTCACCTTAAAACCCAAACTTATTGTCGTCTGGCTGGCATGCTTTAACAGCAATACTGTTATTATTTATAGAATATTAATGCTCAGTAAAACTACTGTATATTTGTTCTTCGTATTTTATAGATATTTTATTAGATCTTCAAAGTATCATCAGTACTTCACCTCTTGTCCTAAAGGTGTTGACATCTTTTGAGTTACGCCAATGATGGTAAAGAAGATGCCACAAAAAAAATACTTCACACCAGAAGTGAATAGTATGACATGACTAAACAGAACAACAAAACTCACTATAAACTCAAACAGTATATTAGTTTTTGTAACATCATGCAACTTGTGCACTGAATGTGGATACTGTATGTATTCTTATTCTTATTCTAGTGTTTGTTACTCAAATAAAAGTAACAAAAGAATGATCTGAACTCTGATGTAAATGGGTATTTCATTAATAAAGCTGAGGACAATCATTTATATTGAAATATGGATTCTACATTTGCAAAGTATTTTGAATGATAAACTGATAATCAAGTCAAAATTTGAAATCAACCCCTTCCCCCGACTTTTTTTCTGTTTTCTTTTGTCCTCTTATACATATAATAGTAACATGGTGCTACAAGTTTGTGTTTAAAAGGAAAAAAAGTACACATTTGTCAAAGTTATCATTTGTACTGATGTAAAAAATACATAGTTTTAGGAGGTATTAGGTATGAATTAGGAATATAGAATAAAATCATGCAGAATATGTACTTCTTAAATAAAAAGCAATATATTAATAGAAATGTAATAAGCCATTGGTTAATAATGAGAACTGGCCCTTAAACCAAAGGGGTATTAAAATAGAAGCTTAAACAAGTTTAGAACAACATGAGAGTGAGTGAGTGAGTGAGTGAGTGAGTGAGTGAGTGAGTGAGTGAGTGAGTGAGTGAGTGAGTGAGTGAGTGAGTGAGTGAGTGAGTGAGTGAGTGGGTGAGTGAGTGAGTGAGTGAGTGAGTGAGTGAGTGAGTGAGTGAGTGAGTGAGTGAGTGAATGAGTGAATGAGTGAGTGCATCTGAATTGTTTTCTTTGAAATTATACGTCAAAATGAATTCATTTTATTATTATTTATTTATGCTGTGCTATTTTACATTTGATTATTTAATTTCTGTATGTGAATTCTTACCAAAAGCTATTAAAGTCATCTGGTGAAATTGTATTCATGCAGCCCTGATAACCACCCCAACACAAACGCTGTTGTTTATGGCTGTTCGAAAGCATTTGACCACAAGTGTTTACACCATGGAAAGCAATCCAGTCAAATCCACTGTATTTCACTGAAAGTGGACAAGCTTAAAAGTGTAAGGCCTTGTTTACACCAGTGTTGAATGTTGTGCACTAGTAATCAGACTGACAAAAGTGCATCTTAACACCAAATGTTAACAGTCTTCAAGATGTTTCCCACCAGTTCTCCATTCCACCTTCTGCAAAACTATAAGATGGATCAAGCCAGTGATCAAATCTACTCACTCGACTTAAGATATATAAAAGGTGTTCTGAAACACGAAGCCATCTTTGCTTAAATTTAATCAGCTTCTCTGCTGATATGGACGAGAACCATCAGATCGTAAGGATTGCTTTAGACTCACTCGCTTAGATGGACACCAGAGGTTGCGTTGCCATTAATGATTATTAAAAGCTGGTATTTTCGTTGATATTTATGTTTTACAGGTGGTTATCGGCACTGTGTGTCCTGTGACTGGTTGAGTGTTTTTCTGAAGCAGTTATCAGTTGGTTATCGCCTGTCTCTTTCTCTCCCAGATGGTGGATAAGGGAGCTTGCCTTTATTAGCCACTGCTGGCCTGATAAAGACCTGGTATTGATCGCAGGTTGAAAGAGCAGGTTCGTCAAACACGGCTGATTTACAGAGGCTGATAATAGCAGCACCGGGCAACAGTGGAGCCCCGAGGGGTGGAGGCGAGAGATTGATAGAGGGGAAAAAAAGGAGCTAAAGAAACTGGTTAATGTAGACCCTCTTTTCAGCGGAAAATAGTACGATGACAAATATCATCACCAATGCGAACTTGCGATGCAACATACTCGCATGTTCAAACGGATATGCAGACGCAAACAAAACAGGACAATCTCTAAACTAGTCACGATTAGCACCTGACAGAATTTCCATGCGTTTATCAAAAGCAGCCAACGAACCGTCTCTTATCTCCTCAGTCCCCAATTTCACAAGAACAGGAATTTTACAGATTAAATAAAAAAGAGAGAGGAAAAACAGAAATCGTAACTATGAATGTGACTTAAATATCTTACGGCTGGAAAAAAAAGTCCACCATTTATATCCATGAGCTCAAAAGCTAAGTTATTTGACTTTATCTGGCAATGAAATATATCTATATGTCAATAAAAGATAATGCATAAAACTTCCAAGTACTAAACAGATTATTAATACAATCTATTCTTAAGTCACCATAGGCTCTCTTCAGAGGAATCATGATTTATCTAAGCTTTTCATCTCATCTGGTGAATTATTCATTATTTATACTTCTGTCATACCCAACCGATGTGCTTTTTAAATGAATATTATAATAAAACTTCACACAATTTTTAAAACAATCATAGTTCATAGTGAACATCACCTAAAGCTGTATTTACATTATTTTAGAGTACAACTTTTAAGCTACGTTATGTTTGAGTTACTGTAAGTTTAAGTCTGGCAGATGGTATAATGGCCCTTTAGCAAAACATGCTAAGTACAGGAGGACATTTATTCCCATTGTTTTTTTAAATAGGATTTTTTAAATAGGATTTTTTAAATAATTGTGTATTTGTGTTTGTATTTTGCTGTTGTGTTTAAGTCTATGTTTAAAGACAACTTTCTAACCCCTGAGGGAAAGTTGGTTTAATTGAATTGATTTGAATTAAATTGAATTTTCACTATTAACAAACCATTACCCATTGACTTTTTCCACACTAAACTCCTAATTTGCTGCTTATTAACAGCTATTAAGATAGTAGTTAGGTTTAGGTATTGGGTAGGATTAGGAATGTAGAATAAAATCATGCAGAAAATGTACTTCATAAATAAAAACCAATATATTAATAGTTATGTGATAAGCCATTAGTTAATCAAAAATGGCCCTTACACCCAAGTGGTATTAAAATATAAGCTTAAACAAGCTTAGAACAACATAAGAGTGAGTGAGTACATCTGAAATGTTTTCTTTAAAATTATACGTCAAAATGAACCCATTTTATTATTATTTATTTATTATTATTAATTTTCAGTCACTATTATCAATAGACATCAGTGCCAAATCCGTTTCATCACAAAACAATGATGGTTAATCAGACCCTAAAAGGTCTGTATTCAACATTTAGGCAGCTTCTGATGCTTTTCACATGACAGCGGTTTAAGAAAGCATCATTTCACCTTCATTATAAAGCGGTGTAAACGAATGTGGACTTGAACCGTCACATTCGGCAGAGTCTTCCTGATCTGAAGCTCCGCCCTCTTCTCCCGACATGCTGACATCATCAGATGGATCCTCACCTCCATTAAGATCCCCAATAGAGCCTGCAGGAAAAAAAAAACAGAGAAAGAGGGGTCATAAAAAGAGGAGCAATATAAAACAAAAGACATCCGACGTTGAAAAGCCTTTTAAAAGATCCCATATCACAGCAAAGCCTCGATTGAGAGGCTTTAGATAATGTGAATATACCCTGCTAATGTCTTAAAGGAAGTAGGGCTTTCTGTAAATAAAAAAGTGATAAAGTACATGATTAAGGAAGAAATTCTGATTCATTTCAAACCTACAAGCCTTTTACAGCTTTAATTGGCTGGAAATCCCAGAGCTTCAGACCACAAGGACGTAAATGAACTCGGTGTGCGTGTTGTATCACTGACCAAGGTGATTAAGTAATTTGCACAACTCAATACACTCCCAGCTGGCAGCGGTTGAACAAAAACCTTACATTTTCTAACCGTAATGAGATAACCAACCATTTGCTGCATTTAAAAATGCTTATTTAATTAGTTGATCTTTCCAGATTGGGATGGTATTTACATTTATTAACAGAAATTCGATTTTGTATGAATTAATTAATATAAGACCTGCAAAAAAAGGCCTCTCTAAGAATATTAAAATGCAATATGTGCCAGCGGAGCGCTGCTGTAGTGGACACCACAACGGTTTGCATGTTAATTTAACCCCGTATTGTTATTCTAATGAGGTTTAAGATTAGCAATAAGACAGCGTGTTGAGGAGAATCTCACAAACTCACCAAAGCACATTTTCACTCGACCAGGACACCCACATTATTTTGTGCATCTGCATCTAAAGCAAAATTACCAGGGGTTGGAAAATCGGATTTTACCACAGTATTTTTTTATTATAAATTAATTTTCATTAAGTTGTGATGAACAGAGAGGGGATTGTTCGGAGCTAAAGCCGTGACTGGAGGCGTATATATTTACACTTCCTAGAACAAAGAGGCCTATAATCTATACAAAGCACACAACAATACCCGTGAATAAAGAGCCTTGTAGAAAAAGGCAAAGGCAATTTTTCTAATTCTGTTAATTTCACTTCCAAAGCAATTAAAACGAGGCGGAGATAATGCTCGGAAACAATCGCTCCCTGACAAAGTGTTTCTGTCTTTGTAAATGAAACATCTTTAGGCTAATTTCGACTTCCACGCCTGCATGGTTCACTGTAATTTCAGATAAAATTAACACACTTAGATTTGGACCTTAGCAATAAAGGACGTGAGAGAGAGAAAAGTAAAAAAAGATTGATCCCATATGCCATATTTTTAGAATGTAGTCCGGGCCTTGCTAGATCTAATTTTCTATATCTGTGGCGACATTTTCATACAATTAATTTCCCTTTAATCATAATTGTACAAAGGGGCCCCTCTGTTTAAAATTCCAATTACATTTCGTGTTTAAATGTAAGTCTGAATTATGATTTTCTTTCCTATTACTGCTCGGGTTAAATGAATAAATCGCCGCATCACTGCTTGCTGACATCAAATGGCGCGGAAAAAGTTTCTGCTCTCCCTCTTAATCTTACACAAGGAATAATGTGCATCTTTCACAGAACTGAACACAGAAAAAGGGTTCTCGACAATTTAAAATGACTTTATTTGACATAGAAATCAGAAAAAAAGGTGTAAATAATAAGGTTTTTATTTACGCTGCTCAAAATTGAACATTAAAAAAAATAATGTGATTTTAAATGTCAAAACATGAGTGAAATAATCTTGCGCTAGAACATATACTTGTATGTAAACATTCTGACCTGTACATATAAATTTAGTGTATTTATAAATAATAAGCAAGCATACAACATTATATTATATCTCAATATAATAGTGGTTTTAAAAATATAGACACAGTAAAACGACTTTTAAACTTTATCCTCTGGTATGTTAACTATTCTTACACTGAATAACATCTTCTATAATTGACATCCAAAGAAAATCTGTATCAAAACAGTATTGTTATCTTCGTCACTTATAAAATAATAGTAATAATTCAAAATTTAAACCCAAATTATTATAAAAATTCTCATTTTCAGCTTCTTATCCTTGTTAAAACTAATATAAAAAAACTCTTATTTCGTCTATTATGCAAAGCAAAAGAAAGAAGACAAACTCAAAGACACACTTTTGAGTCGAAACTGCCACTCGAAGAGGCAGAACAAAGTGAGAAAGCTGATGAAGGCGGTGGAGATAGTGCTTTATTAAGCAGCCCCGTCCACATCAAACCAGTGTGCTTAACGCCGGTGATTAAACCGAGAGACAACACATCAAACCTGAGCTCTGATTAAACGAACAAACTTCCTCACCCTCACGTTAATCACCACATTACCAAACAGCCCAAACACAGCAGAAAAAAAGCAACACCGCTTGTATCTGGAGATCAGGGACTTGTAAAGAAAGATACTTCGAGGAGAACAGTGAAAGAGGCCTGTGTGAGAATGTGTGTGTGTCTGTTTAAAACGAAGTACCTGACTTGTAATTTCAAGCACAAGTGGCTTCACACATTGATCAGAGCCAAGGGCATTAAAACACTTTCAGCAATATTAATTGGCTGGATCCAAGGGTTAACCTGGATACCAGGCACTTGGGGAAAAAAAGCATACCGCAGGAATCAAAAGGACTTTCATAATTTGCTCAAATGTGTTTTAAACTGATCTAAGGACTAAATATTATCCACCTATTTTCGCACATGACAACCATGTTCCAAATTATCGGTTGCACGTCATGTTTGGGAAACATCCATTCAAATGAACTAAAACAAATCAATGCAAATGCATTACAAATATAACAAATACATAGTAAAATTGTGTGTGAGGTAAGTTTGCCATTGCGCTTTATTTTTATCCATCATAAGAATAACATGCTGTGTTTTATTGTGACAAAACATAAATGTGGTGACCGAAGCTCTTTTAAGTTCAGCCTGATCTCACGAGAAAACATAAGTATTTTACATTTCGTCAGTTTAGTGGCTAATTTAGTCGTACGAAAATGTATGATTTTAAAAAGGAGGCATGGCATCCAACCCCGGCCCTAAGCCCAACTGACATTGGGTGATGAGCAAATCACACTAAATTGTACGAATGAGATTGTACAATTTCATACAAATTAGCCACTAAATCAAAAAGTTACGAGATGCCGTGAGATTGTGTTGACACATCCATATTATTTCTGCAGAAAAACTGGTCTCAAATTTTTGGTGCTATTCACGATCTGCTGAAACTAATTTCCTAAGTTCATCAAGCTTTTTCTTTTTTATTATTTGACTGTGAGGAGAACAATAGCCATGTTTCCATCCAAAGATTCAAATTTGATTTATGCGCAAAAACTGGAATATTGTATGAAACATTAGCAAATAAAGAAACAATTCCAATCAAAGAGTTAAAGAGAACAAAACCATTACTTCCTGATAAACTGCCACCATATATTTAAAAGAGAAAATGCAATTTTTGGAGGTAGGAGACTGTGGGTTTTTACATAATAAATTACTTATGTCAGAGGTGTAGTTTGTGGGTGGGTTAGGGGGGGAAGAAACCACCCCCTCAATATTCAACACATGCAATTACAACTCTCCAATAGCTACCTGTAAAAGATTTATATTAAAAACAAATAAATACATCAAGAACACACGCTTTTTAACCCTCCCAATGTTCAAAACAAAACCACACCACAGACATGCGCTTTGGGAGCAAAGCAGTTCATAAAATATTATTTACAATTTAAAGTAAATAAAGTTCTTTTTATTTAATAATTTTTTTCTCAAAGGATTTATTTTTAATTCATACATTTAATTTATTTTTATTTTATACCAAAAAATAAAAATAAAAATAACATTTTTTTAAAGTAAATAAAGTTCTGGGAGGTAAAAAAACTAAACCACTTTGTCGATGGACTTTGGCTGAGGGATGTTAGAACGAACCAAAACCACATTTCAGATGTTGTGCAATGTGGTCGGCCCACTGATTTGTCCCATTGTGCTCATTTTTGTTATCACATGATCAGTTAAAACCAAATCGCATGGCTTTTTTTAAACGCATGCTGGAATATATTTAGCAAATGTTTTTCTATCGTAGTTCATGCTATTTTTTTCGTATTGGATAAACAGTTTATTCTACTCAGTTGTTTGCATAAAAAAACATAAAAAGTTTCTAAATGTGTGCAAATCTTAACATTTCCATTAAGCATTTCTTTTCTTTCTTTTTTTTAAAGGTTTTATCTTTAATTGCGATGTGACAGTGGAGGTTACAGACAGGACAGTACTAGGAGCAGCGAGAGAGGAAGGGTCAACAAAGGACCTCCAACTGGGAATCGAACTCAGGTTGCCATGAGCACCATAGTACTATATGTCGGCACACTTAACCACTAGGCTATTTGTGCCAACTCTATTAAGCCATTAATAGGTGGATGGAAACCGAGATAATTACACCCCATCACCCAGTTTTTCATTGATGGTTTGCAGTTTAAAGGAAGTGACTTCTATTATTTACGCAAGACATCATGATGGGGCGTCGGAATAAAGTGGACATACAGCCAGGTAAAAGTACTATTGATCTGAAAGCGAGCTGAAAATGTGCTGAAATGATTGATGAGGCAGTGGAGAGTGCTGGACGAGGCTGGTGTCAGCAGCGTTGCATGGAGCCACAGATAAGCGCTGAGCCTCAGGGCTTGAGCACCACTGGCAGAAGCTCTGCGGACACACACTGCTGTACAGGAGTGGACTTTCACTAGCTCTGCCAACACTCACGCTGTCTCCGTTTCTGCCAACACAGCATGCAGTGTGTAATGAGCTAGTGAACAGTACTCCTGTGTTCACCCAGGAGAACGAAGTAACTTTAGCAACAAAGACAATTTCAATACTTTTTTTGTGAAGGACAAAATAACAAAACTTTTCAGAATAGCAACTTTATTTCTTGCAATAGGGTATACCCACATGGACTTTTAGGGTGATTTTTTTAGTCGATTCAATTGTCTGGACCGTACCCAAGTTCGATTGTCCCCCCCTGCCTGCCATCTTCTCGTTTGGTTTCTGTTCACACTGTCTTTTTCCTTCTGAACCCCGGTATGCTTGCGTCATTGAGCTGCTGCTGTGTGTACGGCTGTTGCTAGGTGACAACCATAAGAAGACGTCCACACATTGCGGTCTTTCTGCTTTAACTGAATATCTTGGTTTTGGACATTCAGAAAGTGATTTGCATCTTTCTGAATATTATAAACACACACACACACAATCACACACACACACAAACACACACACACACACACACACACAAACACACACAACTGAACATTATGAAAACAGTAGTTTGTTGTACTGTTGTTATTTGAAACAATTGCATTCATACCAGAAGAGAACCGGACCAGAGTTTGTGCGAACTGTACCCTAAACCACCTCTTTCAGGGTGCTTTCATGCTAGCACTTTAGGTCCGCACCAGTGTTCATTTGACGTCACAGTGCGGTACGTTTAGCTAGTGCGAGTGTGCCTTCTGGACTCGGGTGCGCACCCACGAACCGTACCTGAGTGAGCCTTAAGAGGAGGGGAACAGTTCACGCAAACTCTGGTCCAATTCACTTCTGGTATAAATGCAACCCTACCAAATAACGGAAGGGAACTGTGTATTTGTTTTTTGTAAATACGATCTTTTTTTATATATATATATCTTAGCTCAGTTGATCAATTCTAACTCTATTTCTCTTATTTCAGACTTTTTCAACATAATTCCAACACTGCTTTGAAAAATGAGTTTATTTGAAATTCAGAATTTTACACAATTCTTTTTTTCTGTTTTTCACAATAGTAAATTTAAAACTCTTCATAAAATCTTCGTAAATCATAAATTTTTACTCCATTTCTCTAATTTTAGACTTTTTCTGCAGAATTGCTACAATATTTTTTTAAAGTGAGTTTTATGCAATTCTGAATCTTCACAGTTCAGAATCTTTTTTCCTCACAATTGTAAAATTTATATCTCACAGAATTATGGCTGCACAATATATCATTTCTGCATCGTTATCGCAATGTGTGTATTTGCAATAGTCACAATGCAGAATATGCAATTTTGAGTTGTGATTAGAATTAACTAGAAAATAGTTTAATAGCAATAAAAAATAACTAAGTTTAACCCTACTACAGAAAACATTTTTATTTTTACAGCATGTGACTATAAAAACAAGCCAGTTTAAACTATTTGTGCACAAGAAATCATCAAACTTGTAGCTTTAACAAAGACGAATTGTATTTTTATTTTAATCGCAATGAATACTATACAGTTTTATTTTACATTTAAACTCAATACTGTTCAATAGTAACAATAGTAACAAAAACAATAGTTTTTGTGAGAAATAGACCAACATTTAAGTCATCGCCTAAATAATGCCACGTATTTGGACAAAGGTTTGACTATACTTCTTTAAATAACTCCCTTTGCTTTTGACAGAGGAACGTCATACAAGTTTTAAAAGATATGAGAGTAGGTAAACAATATCTGCAATTTTTCTTTAAAAACAAGAAGGAGAATAAGAAGGAGAACAACAAGATATGCTTATGAATAAAGCACTGCCAGAAGGACCATGCTCGATGTTTACTTAATATCTGTTGCACTTGCCAAAGCATGAACATAAAGTGTAAGAACGACGTCCTAAACAAAGAAGAATAATTAAATGGAAAAACTCTTAAGACAGCTCACGCTCGCAAGAACAAATAATAGAGTTATACTTGACGAGACTCGTTAATAATGAAATAAAAAAGAGTAAACAGCGCACGGAGATACTGTTCTCATTTCCATCAGTCAAATCACACGAGTGAGTGATTATAATACTTATGATAATGGCTGATTATTGTAAGGTGATAATGTGTGCTGATGATATTCATGTGCGCTGGGCATCGGAGCACTTCAAACGGGCCTGACTGATCCTCGCCGCGGATTTGTCAGCAGGTTGTCAAACATCAAACAGCCGCGAGCCCAGGACACTGCGAAGAGGCACATTTTAAAGGCATCCCTCGATTTCCTTATCGTCTTCTCTCACTCTCTACGCTTCCTACTCTGCCTTTTGCATCCCTCCATCACGCTACTGTCTGTATACCTTTTCTGTGCTTGTGCAAGCTCTTTCCTTTCCCCATTACTCTCCTCTTTCTCTCTCTCTCTCTCCCTCTCTCTCTCTCGCTCTCTCTCTCTCTCTGACTGGATAGCTGCGAGCCGTTCCCGGTTATCGCCTCCTGCAGACTCTACCGGTCTGATCTGTCTCCTCTTCATTAAGCAAATACGCCGACGTGGAAATGAAAACATAATAGCTATTTGATTTCCAGCGAGATATTTTGCATATTGGTTCGGAGCTGATAGTGGAATTTCATCAAGTCGTTTTTTTTTTTTCTTCTTCTTCTTCTTCTTCATGCTTTAAAAACTGAATTACTGAGCTGGGCGGCTTGGGCAGGATTTCTTTACATTGCTGGGAAGAAGGAAGGAGAGAAAAGAAACAGCGGCAGCAGTTCCCCAGGAAGACTACTTAAACGATTAAATATCCCCCCCATTCCCCTTTTTGATAACAAGGAGGGGAAAAAATTTAAAGAATTCACAGCGCTTTAGGTTCAACTATACTAATCAGAGATAGAGAGGAGAAAATTAACTCCTTAATGAGCAGGAGCCGTCTGACAGATAATGGTCAAGGAGAGGCGATAGCAGGGCTGAATGAGAGAGAAAGAAAAAGGAGGAATAAAAACAGAAGAGATGGATTCGCCGAACAGGGGAGAGATCAGATTTTACCCCTCCTCTGGAAATTGTTCTTTGTGTCTTCGTAGGGCAGGTGTGATTGTCGGCAACGATATCTGGAAGGTTACAAGCCAGCCAGGTCGCCATAGAGATGAATGGTGCGTCTGGCGGTATTTCTCATGCCCCTTTGAGAGAAAAACTACCCCTGCAAGCACAGATCAGCTAACCTGCTCTTACCAATTTGTCAGAGCCTTCCTGTAGAGAGTAAAAAAAAGGCCCAGACAAAATAAGTCTGACGATTGTTTTACTTGTTGGAGCACATGTGCTGATATGGTCTCAGTGTTTCTCTCACTGCTTGTATATAAACTTCATATCGGGGGAAAAAAACTGAAGCTGGATATATCAGGTTGTTACATAAGACAGACGTTTGAAAGTTTCATATTCACATGGATGGAAATAATGCTGGTGAGTTCCCCACATCTTTGATCAAGGATTTTTGTGACCTATACATATATTTTTATAATAATAATAATATAATAATAATAATAATAATAATAATAATAATAGTAAAAAATAAAAATAAAAATAACACAAAAAAGTTAAAACAATTAAATATTTTAAACCGAGCACAACTTAAATGTGTTCAGTAAATAATTGTCATAATCCTTATGATTTTAATCCACATTTATATTTTTTTGTGAGAAATGTATATTTTTCAGTGACAAAAAAAAGACATAAATTACCAATATTTAGTAGAAAAATGTATGACATTTATGTATTTTTGGGTATCCGCTGCGTAAACCATATGCTGGATAAGTTGGCGGTTCATTCCGCTGTGGCGACCCCTGATTTATAAAGGGACTAAGCTGAAAAGAAAATAAATAAATGAATAGTAGAAGAATTTTCACAATTCATAAGAATTTCAAGTCAGGAAATAAAATGATTTATGAAAGAACCCTGAAAACTGTAATGATGCTAAATATTCATCTTTAGTATTTATTCCTTAATAATTAATTAATTGGTGACACAGTGGCTCAGTGGGTAGCAGTGTGGCCTCACAGCAAGAAAGTCGCTGGTTCAAGTCCCAGCTGCATTTGCATATTCATCTCGTGTTCACATGGGTTCCTCCGAGTGCTCCAAAGACATGCGCTATAGGTGAATTGGATGAACTAAATTGGCCGTAGTGTATGAGTGTGTGTGTAAATGTGAGAGTGTATGGGTGTTTCCCAGTACTGGGTCGCGGCTGAAAGGGCCTTCACTGCGTAAAACATATGCTGGAATAGATGGCGGTTCATTCGGCTTTGGCAACCCCTGATTAATAAAGGGACTACGCCGAAAAGAGAATAAAGGAATGTACGAGTGTGTGTGTGAATGAGGTTTTTCCCAGTACTTGGGAAAGTTGGGGCTGGAAGGGCATACACTGCGTAAAACATATGCTGGAATAGTTGTTGGTTTATTCCACTGTGGCGACCCCTGATAAACCCCTAAGTCGAAGGAAAATGAATGAATAAATAATTAATTAGCTATTTCTAAATATTTATATTGAAAATATTGTTTATATATGATTTAAAATTCAAATCAATTCATTTCAAAATTTTACTTCTCATTAATATTTTAGAATTGATCTTAAGTACTAAATGTACTGTCTTTGATTAAATAACTGCAGGCGCGGTGATCCAAAAATTATGATTAATACTTCAAACTACTTCAAAAGCTGTATACTCTTACAAAAAAAAAAAAAAAAAACTGAAATGATGTCAAAAATCACATGTGCAACACACATCATACATGTGTACCATGGTTTTGGAACATCTTCATAAGGGAATTTTTTTTTAACACCAAAAGAAATAAATAAATACATAAAACAAAAAAAACATGATTGCATGTTATTATTGATCGAATTATTATTATTTTCCTACCAACCCCACACATTTTAATGCTAAAGTGCTGCATATATGCAAAATAACAGACAGTACCACGTCACAACAGTCTCTGAGAAAGCCAAGAACCAACAATCCCAATAAATGTGCATACCCCTCATGAAAGCAAGCACTAAACAACCTACAACTGTTACTTCATCCCACACACTTCAGCTTCACCCCTCCAACCTTCCTCCCATCGCTTCAACAGCAGAAATAGACTAAACACACCACACATGTGCGTACGCGGGCTCATATCTAAACATGTGCGCTTGTGTTTGTTTGCAGAGTGAGAATGATACGAATAGAGAAAAAGGAGGCATGCGTGTGCAAGCATTTATACGAGAGAATGATTGAAAAAAAACAACTACGGGGTGAGTGAAAGAAACAACAGTAAATGGATGGGCATGTGATGCAGAGGAACCTTTTCTGCTGAAGGTCAGGATAGACGTTGGATGTGTGTGCATTCTGTGTGAAATGTCCATTGCTAAGATTGAATATGTGTGTGTGTCTTCTCAATAGCCTTCCAAGTTGTTCGTGGGGAAAGACAGATACGGATGGATGAAATAAGTAGTTGATTCAGCTGCCCCTCCTCCCCGTGAATCTTGGATGGTGGGAAAGTTGAAATCTGCTGCTATTTTCTATCTTTTATCAGGCGGCTTATCTTCTGGCTCTTGTCTGCGTGCCTGGCTTCGATAGTCCAGGGTCTCCACACTCGCTGCCTGGCAACTTCACTCCCCCCCCTCTCCGGTTCAATCTGTCCTCCTCTCACACCACCTTACAGCAAGTGCAGGAGGAGCCAAACGAAAATGTCTGTTTACCATTAAAAGCGGAAGTGTTCATAAGACTTGAGGAGTGCTTTCAAAATCTAGATAACAGACTACCAAAGCAGTATTATTGGACAAAGATGTGCCAAGATGATTTGATATTGTTGGGTAATCTATTTAAATCTAAAGAACAGACAATGGTTCTTAAACTCCAAAAGGTCTGACTAGCAAATGTAAACATATTATTTTGGTTCTAGCAACTAAGTGGCTAACTCTCACGAGTTTGTATGATTACACTTGTACAAAAAAGTTTATATGATATTTTGGAAGAAAATAAGCATGAACTCAGCTTGAACCACGCAGTGTTCATGTCTAATTATTCGTTTATTTATTTCTCTTCAGCTCAGTCTATGTCAGAAGTCGAACCACCAACTATTCTAGCATGCGTTTAAGCGGATGTACTTCTAGATACAACCCAGTACTGGAAAACACTCATACACAGTTATTCACTCACACATTTATACACTATGGCCAATTTAGTTGATTCATTTTACCAATACCGCATGTATACAAAAATGGCAACAAAAACGCCAACTGGCCCCCAACGATGAGGTGACCGTGCTAACCACTAAGCAAGCATCCCACCCCCCCATGTCATGTCACAACTGTTTTATTTCAAGATTTCAAAATGTTATCCTTTAAAACAGGGGTGTCCAAACTCAGTCCTGGAGGGCCAGTGTCCCGCAAAGTTTAGTTCCAACCACAATCAATCACACCTGAACAAGCTAATCAAGCTCTTACTAGGCTTTGTAGAAACATCCTTGCAGGTGTGTTGCGGCAAGATGGAGCTAAAATCTGCAGGACACCGGCCCTCCAGGGCCGAGTTTGGACACCCCTGTTTTAAAAGTATAACAATAAACCAGTTAAATGAAAATGAACTGCTGCACCTAATAATCTTAAATATATACAGTCAAGCCTGAAATGATTCATACATTTGGCAAATTCTGACTTAACATATTGGCTTAACTAGTTTAATTAGGTTAACTAGGCAGGTTATGGTAATTAGGCAAGTTTTTGTATAATGATGGTTCGTTCTGTAGATTATCGAGAAAGAAATAGCTTAAAGGGGCTAATAATTTTGACCTTATGGGTTTTAAAAAAATTAAAAAACTGCTTTTATTCTAGCCGAAATAAGACCAAAAAAAAGGAAAAATATTATCAGACATACTGTGAAAATGTCCTTGCTCTGTTAAACATCATTTGGGAAATATTTAAAAAATAAGAAAAATTTTAACGAGGGGCTAATATTTCGGACTTAAACTGTATATATATAAATACATATAAAACAAATCAATATGAAAATTGATTAAAGGCTGAATGTACAGTGTGAATCTGAATTGAATTAGTTAATGAAGTCTCAATGCTTTACATAAAATGTTGATCATGAAGCTCAAAGAGGGCTTTTTTATACAAATTTAAGATATGAACAGCCAAATCGATAGCATTTCGAAGTATGTCTGAAAATACGTTCATAAAAGGTTTAATCTGTGCCCAGTATCTGTAACATTTCACTCCCAAGGAAAACATTTTAAAACTTAAGTCATATACTGAATATCTAAAATCAATCAATCAAAAAATCAATAAATAAAAATGAATAAATAAATAAACATTTTTTTTTAAATAAAATAAAATAATAATAAATAAATAAATAAAAAGTAATGGTTGCATGGTTTTAGACTTGTACACATAAACACGAGAGTTTTAACACAATTATAAAAACATCTAGCAAACTGTGTAAACAGTGTAATTAAAATGTGTTATATATCACTTATTATTTATGCAGTAAATCTTGTATTATGCTTAATTGTTTGTGTGTGATTATCATTTTAACACCAGTTTATAGACAGTAGGCGGCTCACTTGCTTCAGAAATTTAGAAAGTGGAAAAGCATGAAATCAGCATAAAAAAAATCAAACAAGCATATGGAGACAGCATTATCATGCTTATTTATTTGACACGTCTTTTGTATCATCCTTCCCTTCCACCCCACCACCCAAACAGTGCTTCAGATCAATACTCAAGCGTATGTATGTGTATGTTTAGCTAAAGACTCCCTAAGCGGCATCAAGCTCTCTGTCTATTGAAGAGGTCAGGCTAAACAGCTGCCGAGACGCGTCTAGTGGAATAATGAGCATCAGTGCAAACAGAGCTGAAGGGTTACGCTGAGGTCACAACCTGTTCACACACTCATGCAAGTGTCATACAGGAAGACACATACACACACTTTTTGATGTTTCTTTTAAGTGCCAGTAGCCGTCAACTTGCATGTTATGAAGCATCAAGGACCACAATTTTAGCTAAAAAAATCTTTAATGTTCAACTGAATTAAAAAACGTGACTTACATCTAGTGACCTCATGTATATTTGGGAGGAAATTAACAAAAAAAGAAATCATGTATAGGAAAAACCTATTTAAGTTCTATCTTTCTTTGTCTCCCAGCAAATACATAACATTTATGGATCACAACGAAAGACTGTAGGGCAATGAAATAAAAATATATTGACTTCTATTAGAAGTACATCTCTGCCGACACATGGAATTTTCAGCTCACATTATAAGTAAATTAGTAATAATTCATTAATTTGTCTCTTTATTAATCTGGGGTTGCCACAATGAAATGAACTGCCAACTTTTCCATCATATGTTTTACGCAGCGGATGCCCTTTCAGCTGCCACCAATCACTGGGAAACATCCATACACATTCACACACATACACTATGGACAATTTTAGCCTACCCAATTCACCTGTACCGCATGTCTTTGGACATGTGGGGGACACTAGAGCACCCGGAGGAAACATCATCATCATCATCATCATTCTATTAGATAAATATCCAGCTTGTATTTGCCATATTATTTCATTGTTATAATAAAACGATTGTAAACAAAAAAAAAAATTCCTCAATGCGCAATTTGTTTATCACACATTTGATTTCCATTTATGTTTTCCTAAAAATAGGAATGTATTGGCGGACTCAAGAGCAAGGGGATACGTAAAGCGGTTAATTTCGAGTGAACTACACAGAAAAAAATGTTTGCAAGATTGCTGCGATCAATTTATTTATGGGCTAAATTTAAACAAACCAATTAAGTTTAGGTATGTTCAACATAATTTGTTTAAATTCGGGTCAAATAAAAAGGTTTGCAACCAATTACCTTAAAAAAATTTTGCAAACCCAATGCAGTGTTTCTTCTAAGATTTTTTCCAGCTGCAGTGACAGGCCTTTTAAACAGATCATCTAACTACCAATGGAGTTTTTCAATGGCAAATGTCATGAGTACAGTAATACAAGTCGAGATCGCATTCGTGTAATACGATCATGTGAATCTCTTTGCTTGCGCGCCGATTTCCTCTGTTTGCGCACTAAATTTGCGCACCCTCAAATATACGCTGATCAAGCGCAGAGTTTCTTGTGCACTCTCAAATAAATGCTGTTAAAGTGTGTTTTTGTGCGTTTATGTAACGAGTATGTCTGAAGTAAAGAAGAAAGGCCATAAACTCCAGCAAGATAAGGTCAGGTCATTGTATGCAGAACCTTAGATTTTTGTTAATAAATAAAGTATAATTATGGAAACTGCTTTCATCATAACTGAAAGCTACGTAGTGTTTGCTTGCTTCACGCATTGCTAAGCCCTGTCAGTCAGTCACCATATAATCTTAAAGGGTTAAAGAAATAACGCACAACACTACTACGATTACAGAACTGTTTGCTCTGTTATAATTCACTTACATTAATACGTTTTGGTGTGATTATAATTTCCTATTTAAAGAACGAAGAAAAACAGCACCAACTGTGGTCTTGAATGAAATGCTGTAATGTAGCAATGGCGGGAATGAATTTTGAAGTGGCGCCCCACCATGGAAGAATGAATGTAGCGAAAACCATGCATCGAATATTTTTTTTAGTGTCCTCTTTTTTTGGAATGTCAAAATACAAGATGTTGATATAGTCTTCTTTAATGAAGCTCACCTCATCAAACACTGAACAATGTAAAAAAGACACTCAAAGACACTGTTGCATTAGTTATCAGACCCCAACACGATTGATATGAGCTGTCCTTGGATAAGCCTGCGGTAATATTCAGACACATTCTTTCCCATGAAAACTTCTTCAATTAAAGTAACATGAGCCAACAAAAGAAACAAGTGCAGATTAAATTAATATCAAAAGTATACTTAAATATCAGACGCCGTAAACTCCAACATACTTTGCATGTTTGCGCATAATGCTTGTGTGTGTTGTTCACACTAAATCTAAAAGCAAGAGATTGCATCACCAAGGAACATAAAAGAGTCCAGGGAGGATGAGAGTGATTTCTCTTAAAACTCATCTTCACCCAAAATGCTTCTGAGACTCTTCAGAGGAAAAGGGAGAGACGGCCATCGGGACGGTATGTGGAGGAGACGCCTCTCATCCTTGTCTCCCTCCCTCGTTTCACCCGTTCCATCATGCTCTTCACTTTCTACTCTGACAGAACCCAGCAGATCCATCATCATCTTCACACGCCAGACGATCCTCGCTCTTCACACACAGATACGCACGTGGCCTTCACCAGTTTATCCAGACTCTGACCCTGAGATCTGAGCTTCGAGAAGACAAAGGGCTGCGCAGATCTTCCAGCTCCCCCGTATAGACAAATCCGCAGCTGTTCCAGTCCAGAATAAAGACTAAACATGGCAGATCACACAAACAAGACACGGATGTGCCGACTGGGGCAACAAGACCACAAGATGCCCCCAAAGAAGAACAGCAGAGGGAGGTGACTAAACCAGCCAGAGCAAAAAACAAGCTCGTATGGCATTTACTTCAGTGACTGATGAATGCCTTTGGATTGGGACAAATGGCCATCTAATAGCTTGCTTGAATTTTTATGTTTTTTAAAAGGTTAATCAACTCTATTTAAGTCACTTTATATGCTTCTAACATAAATATTCATGTTTCAAATGATTATTAAGTGCTTTAAAACAATGTTTCTCAACCACGTTCTTGGAGGACCATCAACACTGCATGTTTTGGATGTCTCCTTTGTCTGTCACACCCATTACACGTCTTTCAATCTCAGCTAAAAGCTGATGATCTGAATCAGGCATGTTTGGTTTGTTAAGGAGACATTGAAAATGTGGAGAGATGGTTTTCCTCCAGGAACGTGGTTGAGAAATGTAGAATGTACTGTAGTTGTAGTGTTCTCACAATACTGGAATTTACTTTCGTGGCTAATCACAGTCATTTCTGTTAAGCCCATGAACACAATGACCAATCATCAGTGTTTAAGTATGCGCTCAACCATGCTCAAATGTCTCAGAAATAGTCATTTTCAAAATGGGAATAGACATGGGACGATAACAGTTTTCAAGGTATACCGCAGTTTGGAAAGGTCAAGGTTTTAAAACCGCCAACATTTTCTGCTTTACCGTTCCTGAAGTATGTGTACAATTTTTTTAAAAACTTTTTATTTTATTTTTTAGAACAACAGTATCTCCTGCAGAAGAAATATTCAAAGATGCTGTTTTCAATTGTAAAGAAATCTGTATTTTTTACTGCTCCAAAACATCATAATTCTTTCAAAAAAATAAAATATATTGTGTTGAAAGGGGAAAAAAAGTTTTAGTTTTTTACCTAGACATTTAACAAGAATATATTTTAGAGCAGTGAGCACAATAACGTAATACTGTGATATTTTTATGCAAGGTTATCATACCGTCAGAGTCTTATACCGGCCTACATAATAAACTATGAACAAATTGATGAATGAGACATTTGAACCAGAATTGAATGGTCCGACTGAACCAGTTGGTGTAAAAGACTTGGATTACCCTATTCAGCCAGTGCATTGGATCAAAGGCAATAATGGCATAAGTTATTTTCAAATTCTCATCAATTTGTATCTTAAATGCTAGGACAAAGCAAGCTGACGGTCGGCCATTATGCAGCTTCAGGCCGCTGGTCAGTGTCTGTCCAACCGGTTTGTTTGATGTGTTCAACATGTCGCCTCTCATCAGGCTCACGTCAGTGAGATTTTGCCCAGTTAAGCATGTAGAGATGGTGACGACCAGCATAGTAATTGAATTCTCCAATAGGCAGTTCAGCTAAAAATCTGAGCAGGAGAGGTCTATTTTGTATTCACATAGGTAAAGGATGTAAATTCTTGTTATAGTTGGCTGTTTGGTGCGTTCATGCACATCTTTTTTTGGTCCAGACAGAACTAGATGGAAGCAGATGGACCAAACATCCAGCTGGAACAACCAGAAGTAACTGATGCAAGGCAACTACTTGCTAGTTCTTTGATGTTGGCTTGGTGTGTCCCAGTCTATAATCAGGAGCCATGGGTAAGAGTTTTTCATTCCCTAATATGTTTTTTTTTTTTTTTTGCACAGAATAATATTTTTGAATAAGTTTCAACCAAAGACCATAATCAGCTCCTTTGACCAAAAAGTCACTTACACCTTATTCATCAAAACAAGAATACATGAAAGTGAGTAACTTCACAGCAATTCCATATTTTATTTTTTATTTTTTTGCTTTAAAGGAATAGATCTCCCAAAAATGAAAATTGGTTGTTAAGTCACAAATTGTAAAAAATCTCATAAAATATCCATTAAAAATTTTTTTTTTTTTTTAAATGATAGTTTAAGTGTGTGTATATTTCTTTTCTAATTCTTGTGAAGAGGCAGAGAAAAGCCTTTTATGGCTCTAGTATAACTGTTATGACTTAATCACCATAAAAGCACATAAAAACAGACAATACAGTGAGCTACTGGCCGGGAGCTGAAGCAGACAGACACAGAGGTTATACACACACATACTAAAACACTTAATATTCTTTAGATCAGATCAGTTGTCATGTAAAGCATCAAACCACCAAAAAATTATTCCCACATAATGGTTTAAAAGTAGCCAAAACACTCTTCAAATAAATTTTCTTTTTGAGTTCTGCATATGAGTGAATGTCATAAAGATTTGTTTAACATTGGTGAGTAAATCATGACAGAATTAAAATTTTTGGTCGAAGAACCACCCCAAAAACTAAACAAACAAACAAACCAGAAAAAAACAGAACTAAAAAGAACCCCCTGTTTAAACTCACCAAACCCATTGCACAATAAACCAAATTATAAAGGATCCACATGCCAAACAAAAGTCTCGTGTATACATGTATTCACATTATTCAGCTGTGGTCAGATGTATGTACAGTATATGCCACAACTGAGGTACAGACATTCGAAATCATATCTGCAGGATAGTAGAAGAGGAAAGAAACAGGATTTGCTTTTGAAATGTTATCTTTCACCATTGTCGAACAGGCACAAAATAAAAAAGTAAATAAAAATACAGCGATGTGTGAGGGTGGCAGAGATAAGTATGAAGAACGCAGAGTGGGGGTGGTGAGGGTAGATGAAATAGGTATGTTAAATATAAACCCGCTCACAGCTGGCAGCAGGAAAGAAAGGGGGTATTTTCAAGAGGCAGGGCATCACTGGAGCCCTCAGTGCCGCCGATAACATCCATGTTAAGAGAGAGAGAGAGCAGTACAGAAGGGGAAAGAAGAGATGGGGGGAGACGAGGGAACACAGCCCAGGAAAGATCCGCACAGAGATGCCGTTCACGAAAGGAAGTATCACCACCCCTCGAACGCAAAAGTCACAACGGGATTTCTGATGGGAAAAATGTGTTCTTTTCAGATGAGAGGAAGATAGAGAGAGCACAGCCAAATGTCAAAGATGATAAATGAAGGAGTGCACGGAAACACCAGCGTACTCTGATGTGCATGTCTAAGACGTGAACAAACAGAACATGTCTGTTTGCTCTCTTTCACAAAAAAATGTGCAATGATAAAAGTTACACACAAAGAGAAGTGAAGAGATGCACAGATTTAAAGGAATACTTTTCTCTAAACTGAAAGTGTAATTTATTGTTATTTATTTACACTCAAGTCATATTTTTTTCTTCTAGAATTAAAATATTTCCATGGAATAGGAATGAATAGGAACTTCAGCTTCTAAGATTTGAAGAAGGCACAAAAATTGCAGGTATATTCAGATGTCAGTTATACTGCTTAAAAGACTCAGTGCTGCCAGATCTTGATGAAATTCAGTTTAGACTGATATGGGAGCTGATGTATTGTGCATGGTTTTTTTTGTTTTGTTTTGTTTTTTTTTTTGTATAAATAGCAGACCCAAATTTAAGTTGTTCTTTAAAAATAATGAGTTTGAAATTAATCACTAGCTACAATTCCATCCACCTATTTTTATGCACATTTCAGATATGTACATAAAAAAGGTTGATGGAAACATCATGATGCTTTTGAAGTTTTGAAAATGTGCATAAAAAAATGTATGTGCATTACTGAGTAGGATAAACATTTTAGTCGATAAGAAAAGATGCGCATAAACTATGATGGAAACCCTTTTACTGAACAAATTCCAGTATGTGCATTAAAAAAGTCATGTGATTTTGTTATAAAAGATCATGTGATGATAAAAATGTGTGTGAATTGTTAAACCAGCAGGCTAAGCACACTGTAAAACATTGGAAATGTTGATTTGGTCATTGTAAAAGGCCTTAACCATTCCAGTATTAGTGTTATTATATTATTAATTACTTCCAGAACTGTCAAGAGCGTCTGCGTCTCATGGCTTCAAACGTCACCACGTGTTCATTGTGTGTCAATAGATAAAGTGTTAAATAGGTAAAGATTCACGCAGCTTCTCCTACAACAGCAAACTCAGTTTTTACTGTTGATATTTGGTGTCAGTTAAGCAGGAGGTGACGAATTTGTTCTCTTTCACTCGTTGGATAGAAGCGCTGCTTTATGCACAAAACTGGAATATATCATTAAAGACATGCAAATAAAGTTGATTCTCATTTTTAGATGGAAACATAGCTACTGAGTCAGTGATTCATAAACCAATCATTCAAACCAGTTTTGCAAACTGAATCATCAAAAATATCTGAGACGGTTCATTAATTCACATAACATAACAGAGCAGAATGTCATCCACTTTGAAATGTTACTGTGTGTAAACAATGCCTGACTAAATAATACAACTTTAACTGTAAACAGCTCACTAAAGGGAATAGCCAACAGTTAATGAACAAATCTTTTCGAAGTGGTTTTGTGATCTGTATCAAGGGATCCTTTAAAACAGTCCAACTCAAACAAACAATCAATTCACTAACCACTCTTAATTTACTGTCATTACATCAAAAACACTGTCAGTTTAATTTATACTTCTTTAAGTAGATGAAACGATTCATTTTTGCCAGATCTTGATAAAAAAAGCAGCAAAACATAAAATTCTGTTTAGATATCATTCATTCATTGTCTTGTCGGCTCAGTCCCTTTATTATTCCGGGTCGCCACAGCGGAATGAACCGCCAACTTATCCAGCGAGTTTTTACGCAGCGTATGACCTTCTATCCGCAACCCATCTCTGGGAAACATCCACACACACATTCACACACACACACACACACAAATACACACACACACTATGGACAATTTAGCCTACCAAAATCACCTGTACAGCATGTCTTTGGACTGTGGGGGAAACCGGAGCACCCGGAGGAAACCCACGCGAATGCAGGGAGAACATGCAAACTCCACACAGAAACGGCAACTGAGCCGAGGCTCGAATCAGCGACCCAGCGACTTTCTTGCTGTGAGGCGACAGCACTACCTACTGCACCACTGCTTCGCCATTTAGATATCATTAAAATTAAAATTCCGTTGATATCGGAGGTGATCTATTGTGCATGCCAACTTTACATCAGACCCAAATGTTAGTCGTTATTCAAAAAGAATGTGTCTGAACTGAATCATTGAGTCAGTGATTCATAAACTAATCATTCAAACCAGTTTTGAGAACTGAATTATCAAAAATTTCTGACTAGTCAGTGCCAGTGGCGTAGTGGAAAGTGTACTAACACATGCACTCCGGTGTTCACGGCGGCCAGAGTTCGATTCTCGCCTCAAGGTCCTATGCCAATCTTTCCCCTCTCTCTGCTCCACACACTTTCCTGTCAATTCTCTCTACTGTCCTGTCCAATAAAAGTGAAAACCCCTAAAAAAATTAATTAAATAAAAAATAAACTAATAAAAAAAAAATTCTGACTGAAACAGTTAATTCATGTAACAATTTACTTCTATTATTTTAAAAAGAGCAGCAAGTAATCCATTTTATAATGCTACTGTACGTAAACAATGCCTGACTAAATAATACAACTTTAACTGTTAACCGCTCACTAAAAGGAATAGCCTACAGTTAATGAACAAATCATTTCGAAGTGGTTTTGTGATCTATATCAAAAGCTCCATCAAAACAATCCAACTCAAACAAACAATCAATTCACTAACAACTTTTAATTTACTGTCATTTCATCAAAAGCACTGCTCATATTGTGGAAAGTGATTGTCTAACTCAGCGCAGGAAAGAAAATCATACAGTTGTGAAAGTGAGTAAATAACTGAATCTTCATGCTTTTCCTTTAACATTATGTGTGCGGATGCACGTACACAAACACCTACCATTAATTAGCATCGTTATCTCCACAGCCTCACTAAATCTAATTACAACTGGTTTGTCATTAACCGCAAATGATGGTAGGGAAACATTAATGAGAGTGACTCGCTTCAGAAGAACATCGGTAAACCAACTAAATGAAACAACTCACTTTAGTTCAGGTCAACAGTTCATTGCTTTCACGGACAGTTTAGCGGTGGAAGAGAACGTCTTGTCACCTGCACACAGGACTCTGTTGTCAGGATGTCCGATATTGGTTTCACGACAATAATAATAATAAAGCAAATATTTGATGAAGACTTGCTAGAACTGATAAACGTTGCACCATTAGTGTAAAACATTAATGGTATCCATGCTAGCTCATGTCATAAATCAAAGCTAGGCTCGTCTAAGAGTGGCAAGCTAGCACGCTAGGCTGTTTATCAGCAGTATTAAGTGCAATTTGTGAATTAGCTGGGCTAACGGACATTACAGAGCGCTGAGGCCTGTCTCACCCAATGTGTGCCAGGACGAGGTGTGTCTGTGTGTGTATGTGGATGACTGTAGATAATTTTAATATCAGGCTGGTGTGGATTGCTGATAGTGTTTTAAGGCAGGGCCCTGTGGACTGAGCACTGGTAGTACCTATCTGTAATTAGTAACCATTCTCTATCGCTGATAAGATAAACTCACCCTGACCTTTTCCATTTGGTCGCCATGGTAACGGGCCCTCTACCCCCCCTCTTGATATTATTTTAGTGATTAAACAGCAAATAGCAGGGAGATGGGAGAAAGCGATAGGGATGATTAATAATGGTGTTTGGTTGAAGTGAATGTATGCGAGCGTTTGTATGAGGAGGGCCACCGGTGTCAGAGAGGAGTGTGAATAGGCTTGGCTTGGCTTTTTTTCGCAGTGAATAATGGAAATTTAAGATGAGGCAATAGGAAATAAAAGCACGGGGTGAGAGCGATAGATGTCTCGTTTCTTTCTTTTCCCTTTTTTTCTCTTTCTGTGAAACACTTTCACGGGGAAGAGAATATTAATGCGTCTGTCTCCTTCCTCCCTACCCAGCCAAGCCCTTCACCCACAATCCCCTCATTCTCATCATTCAACTTTTAAGACTTATCACTGCTTTGATTAATAAGAACTCCTGCACTTCAGTAACCCACTGACTGTAATAGTTTTTCCTGTTAATGTGAGAGCATGGCATAATCCATGATGGCAGTGAATTCATTCCATGAAACAATCTTTATTCATTTACTGTATGATTTGTTTATGGGTAAAAAAAGACCATGCATGTCAGGTAGTTAAAACGGTAGGCTACAAATAATAAATTCATTATGAATAAATTAATTATTCATAATTAATTCACCGCCGCCATCGTCCATCGCGATGTTTCATATTAGACATTGTACGATGCCAAAATGGTCAACATCGCCCAACACTAATATATATATATATATATATATATATATATATATATATATATATATATATATATATATATATATATATATATATATATATATATATATATATATATTAGGGTTGTCATAATACTGAAATTCAGTACCAATCGATACTGAAATTTTAAAAACGACCATTTCCTGCTACCATTTAAACGCTGTTGAGCATGTTCTTAAACAGCGCTGATTTGCCATTGTGTTCACGCGCTCAACAGAAATGAATGTGAATGGCAGTGAAGGTCATCAATTCACCAAACTCACTGCTGTTTACTGAGTGTAACCACAGATATAGGCACACTAGAGCACTTTAGTCATGTTGATCAGTATGTATACATTAGGTATATATTAGGTAGATAATATGTATATATTCAGTGGAAGTCAGAATTATGTGAGTGTTGCAGGGTTATATATAGGGTTGTCACGATACAGGAACTCGGTACCAATCGATAACATTTGAGCGTGTTCCTAAACGCCACTGATTTGCCGTTGTGTTCACATGCTTATATATAAATGTATTCATATTTGTTCCTTTTTGTAGTTAAAGATAATGCAAATGTTATATTTGAATGCTAAAAGATTTTCTGTTCAGTTAGAAGATAGTGATCAATAATGAACTTCATGAAATGGGGGGAAAATTGCTTATATATCATATCAGATAAAAAAAAACTAATAATTGCATTTGAAATATTCAAGAATAAAATATAATTGTATCGTTTGTTGTTTCTGTTGTTGTAGACAATCATATACAGATAAAAAATAGTTCCAATTATTATTACAGTCAATTGAAATTCCAAATGATCTTCTTAGGTAGATAATCATCAGGTAGGACAATTAACTTATTAAATTTAAAATGTAAATAACAAACATTAATTATTTTTAAATATCAATTTTCAAAATATATTCTTTTATTCTTACCTCAATTTTGAAAACAGAGCCCAGATAAGAACAGACAACAAAAACTACTAAGAACATAAATGAAGATATAGCTTTACATATTCAATTTCACACTAAAACCCAATTTACACAATTCAGTTTCCAGGCAGGGCCGAGGCTTCTCTCAGCAACCTCTGAGGTTTCATTTACATAAAAAGGATAGAGCAAGCATGCATGCAAACCCGGCCCAGTTGACTGAAAGGTCACAGGGCGAACAAGAGCAAGGCCTGACAGCTCATATCAGGCTGATCTCTGTTCTGATAGGCATTAAGGGACACCTTCCCAAACTACGGCCAGAGCGGAGTCACGGACCCCACACAAACTCTGACAATCTAACGACATCGGCGTAGATCCACTCGATAACCTACATTCCAGTGGCCACAAGCCCACGATGGCATCTCTACAACCACTGACCTGAGCGGCGCTCTGGAATGTGGCTGTCATCAAGGATTTTGGGCAATCTGATGAAGGTCAGCCATTCCGAGATATTTCACAGATAGACTTTCTGCCATATCTGCAGAAAGGAATGTCTGGACTCTCCAAAACGGATAATGGATCCCATGCTTGCAAAGTGACCTGGCAGAAGAACTGAACTATCCAAGATCCCAAATAAATCTGGCACTATGTAAAAATTGAAAATGACAGAAACCAATAGACATGTACAAACTGACCAGCCAGAAATTAGAAATGATTGTTTTACCAGTAAATCTATGTTTTAGACTTGTAACGGACTACATTAGAAAAATCATGTGCTATTAAGTATGTAAACGGAGTGTTAACGATTGCCAAAGATGCTGAAAAATGAACAGACATGTGTAAACAAACATAACCAGCAAGCATGTTTAGTTTTTTAAAGATGTCTAATAGATGTCTATTAGATGTCCAAGCATAGTCGTCTTGGTTAAAACAAGGCTAAATTTGGGCTGTTGGTGAAAATCTAATACACGTCTAAGAATAGGCCAAAACTAGACTAGTCATCAAAAAAACAGAAATGAATGACTACACATATGAAGTCTGGCTAATCTGTCAATTTGATTAGATGACTAAAAGGCAGAGGGTTGCTGACAAGACAAAAGACAAAAGGCAGAGGGTTGCTGAATAACTATTGAGAGATTTTAGCTGCTTTCTGGGCTTTCACTGCCTTTCTACGCCGCTGTTTCTTTATGTGTTCAGTACTTTTCCCCTCAGTCATTTCATTTTATTCCACATAACTTAATTTGTAAACTAATTCGATTAGTTTTCTCTGCATGTATGAATTTTGTTGATTTCTATCGACAACCGGAGGAAATTTCAAGTCAACAGCACCTTTAAAAATATAAATGGCCACGTGTTGAACACTAATTTGCCTCGCTGTAACTGCAGGTTAACTATGTTTATATATAATAACTTTAACTGTTAAAAGCTATTAGTTGCTAATTAATTAGTTAAAGTTATTAGTAACTAATAAAGTTATGCAACTAATAACCTTAACTTTTTCCAAATTTGATTGTAATGCAGCAATGTGCACCAAAGCAAAAAAAAGTGAAAAGTGTAATACAAATAATCTTGAATTAAATTAAGAGGAAGATCATTACATTTTTACTTAATTTTGTTAAGGAATCAGCCAATTTGCTTGACATAAAATCATCATTCAGCCATAAAATTTACAAGCAAGAAATTTACAAGCAGGAAATAGACAGCATGCACTGAACTTTTGACTGAAAATGGCTAAAATATGAGCCAAAAACCCTTTGCTGTGCCCAGTGTGTCGCAATGCCAGCAGGGTTCAATGCGCTGGTTTCACTCTCCTTCCAGCTGTAGTCACTGCACTACTGTATGTAAAACACCTTTCAGAATGAATGTGGAAAGCACTGCCCTAGCAAACCCATTCATTTCAATGGCTTGTGGCATACTGAGCCGACGAAAGCTCAGGAACAGCGGACCACAATGTTGACTAGCTTGTGGACTCGTCGTATGCTTATCTATGCATGAACCACACAAGCTCACTGGTAAAAAGGATAGTCTGCTCAAATGACGAACCGGACATTTCTATATAGTATACTGTCATGGCAATGTCTCTTGACTCATTCACAGTCAATAACATGCAGAAATTTTGCTGGCATGTTTTTTTTTTTTCAATTATGTATGTTTTAAATGATTAATTTACATTTAAGAAGTCTTACAAAATGACATTATATTAGCATTTTTGGCCTCAGATTTTTCGGTTTTGGCACAGAAGTTTCATTTTGGTGCATTCCTAACATACACCTGTATATTAAACACATAAAGTTACCATTAAGCTAGATGTAAAACTGCTGTGTTCCTAAAACAGGGCCACAGGACAACACACACATACATTTGCACTGTAAGTCTGCTCTATTGCTTGAGTAAGCGAATTAGCCGCAGCGATGGCTGAGAAGGCAATAAGAAGGCGACAGAAAAAAGGGATAATCTTTTATCTCTCAACCCTCCCCAATGATTTTTATAGTCCATATCACTTCCCTGACAGTTGATGTTCCACTTTTCTTTTTCATTATTTATTTATCTATTTCTGCTTTGTGTGAATTCAGCTAAAATACTTCTAAAGCCCTTAATGGTGCTATCGGGAGCCGAGATCTGCTGCCATGCGCTGCTTTCCATTGGAGATATTTGCCGGGCCGACCCTAAAGAAACGGGACATTATCAAATGTCTAGCGCGACTGACACGGCCAATTATTGACAAATTATTCCTTCAGAGCGCGCCTGATTCCCTTGATGAGTAAAGAGTTCCTTGATGAGCGCGCAGTCGGCCCTCTGTCCTCTGGGCCCCGGGACTGACGCCTATCAGATTCTATTAAACGCTCTGCACTTCTGTGAACAAAGCTACTCGCGCCCTGCGTCACATTAGCTGCCATTATACGCTCATGAACTTTGTTGCGATCACAATGGTATAGCCCTCTTTTAAGAGCTTTTAAGACTGAGAATTCCTTTACATTTATCAAGATGACATGAGAAGGGGAAAAAGTGGTGCTCCTAAAAAGGAGACAGTGGAGAAATTCATTAAAATGAATTTAACTTACTATTGTCATTGGTTTACATTTCCTTTTACTTTATCTTTTTTGATGGATTCAGTACAGAAATAATTCAAAACAGAGCCAAATAAACACTCCATGCGCCTAGTTTCATTGCAGTAAAATGAATTAAAAATAGAATTAACCATATAAGGTGAAACATCCTTGAATTCATCAAAAGTAGTTCTGTACATATGATCAAAACATGAGTTGAGGAAGTGTTTGTGAAAATTAAACAACAAAAAGTCTGCATGTTCTGTGGTCAAGTATTTTATTGTAATATGGGAGAAAACTAGTCACTTCGAACACGATGTCCTTTGCAATGGACATCACAAGTCATCCCATGTTTTTTGTGGTTCCTAAGCATTTCATCTAATTTAAAGCCTGCAGTCATGTAAAGTGGACGATTGTCATCCAATCAAATAGTGGTAAGGCTTGGCATGTTGTAATTAAAAAAAAATACACAACACTGAAAAGCAGCTCCACTCCAGACACAGACGTGGGTCATATTTACAATGTTCTTATTCAGATTTATTGATATGTTTGTCAATATTTCATTGATTGAATGTAAAAAAAGAGGGATTGCACGTACTAATTAAAGTTTAAAGTCTTTTGTAATGTTGCAAGCTTTAGATCAGCATTTTTTCAAATATGTTTATCCATTAGGATGTACAGTTCAAAATCTCTTACTGAAATTAAATTTCCAGTAATGCTGATTGAATTATTTTATTTTTAAAAAACTATATCGATGTACTAATTCATTGCAGAAACAATTTCATATGCAAAATATACAGATATTGAAGTTCTTGAGCATATAGCAGATGGAAATATCTCAGATGTGGACAATATGAGGAAGCAGATGACAGAGTTTGTTTTAAACAAGATGCAATCTATACAACAAAAACCTCAAAATTAAATAAAGAATGTTACAATCTTATTTTTTGTTATTTTTAAAATATAAATTTCAAGTTTATACCAGCAATCATGTATGTTTTTTTTTATTATTATTTTATGAAATACCACTGTTCTGACCTGATGTCCATTAAAATGGACAAAAATATATATTTAAAGGTTGATAAATTTGTGTTATTATAATTTGGTCTCATTTATAGGAGCCTCAAGAACTATGAAAACATTTTTCAGAAACTTGGACCATAATTCGGGTCTGAAGGGGCTAGTCATACAAAAATCCATATTCTGACTATTTATTTAACCATGTTTATAAATATTAATTAAATCTACTGTACATTTAGTACATCTAATAAAGAAAAGAGAATCAATTAAACAATCAAAATAAACCCTTTTTTAGAATTTAATCAATTCACAGCCATAAAGAATAACATTAAAAATAATTATTTACAGAATAGTGGGCAACACGGTGGCGCATTGGGGACCAGAATCGCCTCACAGCAAGAAGATTGATGGTCTGTATTCGCTGCTCTACATTTCTGTCTTGAGTTTGCATGTTCTCCCTGTGTTGGCGTGGGTTTCCTCCGGGTGCTCTGGTTTCCCCCACAAGTCTAAAAATGTGGTGTAAATTGGGTAAGCTAAATTGTCCACAGTGTATGTGCGTAAATCATTGTGTATGGATGTTTCCCAGTGATGGGTTGCTGCTGGAAAGGCATACGCTGCTTAAAACAAGTGCTGGTTAAGTTGGCGGTTCATTCTGCTGTGGTGACCCCAGAATAATAAAGGGACTAAGCCGAAAAGAAAAAGAATGAATGAATATTTATAGACTTGTGTATTCATATTTTAATTCTGTTTTTTTAACATTGTTTATTTTTTTATTTTGTCAAGTTAAACACAAAGTACAGAATAATCCAAATAGATCTTTCATTCCCACACTTACTGCCCCATACATGTTCATATTTTAATTCTAATAGGAATCAACTGATTTATTACCTATTGGCACTTAAAAAACATTCTTTGTTAAACTCATGTCATGATACATCATTCACTGTAAAGAAAAAAAGCTGGGTTTCACACAATTGCTACATGTTGTCCTAACACAAATCGATTAACGCAAGTAGACACTAAGTTTAACAAATTTAAGTAGATTAAACATAAAGAAACATTTTGTTCCCAAAAAACATCAAAAATTGTGTTCAAACAGCTAATTTTATACAAGTAGTTTGAACAAGAAGCAGAAATCTCTTTTGAGTGCATTTGGTTACTTTAAGAAACTGCCATGTTTTTTGATTAGTAACATTTACAGTAATCAATAAACTTATTTAAGAACGAACCGAATTTAGACATAATAATGTAAATTTCATAAGGCTTTTAAGGATTTATAAACACAATAAATATATACAAAAATAACACACACACAAATATTTACAGGGACTTATGAAATCACATTTCTTCTTTCCTTGAATTTTTGCCTGTAAATAGACAGAACCCCAACAAAAACCCATAAGCATCACATTTTGCAGTTTAACATTCACAAACAAATGCCATGGGATTCTGTGTTTTACATGAAATAATTCTGCAGGATTCTGTCTGTATATTCTGCATCATTTAAATCAGAGGGCAGAATAATACAATACACTACAGCACAGGTGTCCAAACACGATTCTGGAGGGCCGGTGTCCTGCATATTTTAGTTCCAACTGCAATTAAACACACCTGAACCAGCTAATCAAGCTCTTTTTGGGTATACTAGACTTCCAGGCAGGTGTGTTGAAGGAAGTTATAGCAAAACTATGTAGGACACCGGCCCTCCAGGACACCCCTTTGGACACCCCTTCACTACGGCATACGGTACTAATAGATTGCTACAGTTTTTAAAAACTAACTTGCGTGAGCATTCATTAATATTATTAAACTAAACCGATAGCCAGCACATTATTATTAACACCTAGTTAATCTGGATTACAGATAATTACTGAATAATAGACCTTTTTTTTTTTTTTTTTTGAAACATCGCACACACTCCTCCCCGCACCCACCACATCCACGACTGAGCAGAGCTATTTTTGTTACACCACAACAAATCTTGGGTAAAGACTCCGAAAAGCTATTAGCCTGAAATTTGAACTCTAAGCACTTAATATCTGTCAGGAAAATAATGCTTTATCGGCTATTTGCACTGTGCACTTCTAAGTACTGCGCTCTTATCAATTGCATCGTCATCAGGGGACTTTGAGGCCTGACACACGGCCTGATAGATGGAGACGTTGATGTGCTGTTTTTTTTTTTTTTTTAAGGCTGAGAGGTCACTGAATCCACAGGCCAGAGGACAATAATGGGACACTTGGTTTTTCGGTCCGGTTTGTGGCGTTTTGAGGAAGTATGAAGTAATTAGCCGGGTAATGACAGAAGAGCAGAAAGCCGTCAGTGCAGATGACATCCAGCTGTCCTCTGTAAACTTTCGCATGAGGGAAGCGACTGTACTAGTTTATTAGAGGCCGAGATAAGCACTTTCAATCTTCAGCTCAGACGCTAAGACAGCAACTTTATCATCAAGATACAGTGATGTAGGTGGAATTAAAATTAGGGCTGGGTGATATAGCCGGAGCAATTAATTCTGTACATTTCATTAGGGTGTGTTTAATAATTAAAATATTTCTTGATATTTGTGTATTTATTTAAATAGGTTTTTTAAATAAGAAATTAGATGTACTTATATAATCGCAGTATTACTATTTTTGGAAAGTATATTTTGAGATTAGGTAGAGAAAAAGCAAGTATAAATGTACAAACTTGTTTTCTAATACAGTGATAAAAAATGATGCTGAGGAAACTTTTACTCAGAAATCAATAATAAAACAAGCAATTAATTACAAGAAAACAGTAATAAACATTGAATTAAAAATGAAATTCAGAAGCAAAAATATAAGGCAAAAATACAATTTGAATAATATATTTTTGCTAAATAATAACAAGTAAAATAAAAACAATGATAAAAATATTAATAATAATAATAATAATAATAATAATATGTTTAAAAACTGTTATTATATTTTTAAGTGCTAAACAGGCAAAAATGCTATTTTTATGTCAGTCTTTATGTTTTTAAGGTCTTATTTTTCATATGTATTATTTATTTAATTAATTTAGTTTTTCATTTGGAAGCAGTAAGACAACTAAGAAACAGTATCTTTATGCAAAATGTGCCGCATGTTTGTTTTATTCACAACATTGAAGAACTCAAAGTAATTTATATATTTTTATAAATAAATTAACATTTTTTGTTTTTTTGCACCAACATACACTTCATAAATAATTAAATTACTTATCTGACAACATATTTTAACATCCAAAAACGTTTATTAAATTTGAATATTGCTAAATAAGCAATTCCCTAAACACTTAAATCACACCACACTGCGATATCGATGCTGAAACGATATATTGAGCAGCCCTGCAATACACCGTAGTGCATGTGTTTTTAACATAGTGTAATTTTGTATTGCTGAATGACTTAACTGTAATATTTTATTTTATAAAGCATTTCTCAGTGATTTCTCAGTGCACAGCGTTTTTACCATTCTGTAGTTTTGTACTGCTGAAGAACAAAACAGTTTTATTTTATCCTATTTTATTTTATCTTATTTCGTCTTATCTTATTTTTTCTCGTTTAATTTTTTTTATTTATTTATTTTCATTATTTTTTGTTTTTTATAAAGTCGTGTTTTGCAGACCTCTTGGCCAGGTCACCCTTGTAAATGAAGTCTCGATCTAAATGTATTTTTTCACCCGTTTAAATTAAGATGAGCAAATAAAGAAGAGTCAAACCTAAACTAATCCTGATTTAATTACTTTGTTCTATTCCATACACCGAACAACCAAAATCCATTTTTCAGTGCACAGTGTTTTTAACATGCTGTAATTTTGTATTGCTAAAAGACAAACGGTTTTATTTTATTTTATTAATTATTTTATTATTTTTTATTTTATTCTATTTTACTTTATTTTACTTTGTTTTATTTTATTTTATCCTGCATAAAGTCGTATGTTGCAGACCTTTTAGCCAGGTCACCTTTGTAAATGAAATCTCGATCTCAATGTTTTTTTTTAACCTGGTTGAATAAAAAAAATAAATAAATAAAAAAACTGAACTTGAAATTATCAAGATTAAATAATTTTCTTCAATCCTATACATTAAAAAGCAAGAATGCATTTCCCAGTGCATGCGTTTTTAATTAATATATTGCAAAAACATATTTAAAAAATGCTGCTTGCTGAAAGACTAAACTGTATTATTGATGCTATTATTTTTATTTTATTTATTCTATTTTTCTCTTCTTTCCCAAAGTTGTGTGTTGCAGACCTCATGGCCAGGTCACCCTTATAAACAAAATCTCGATCCCAGTGTGTGTGTATTTACCTGGTAAAACAAACATGAATAAAAAAAACAAATACAAGCAAGGATGTCTGTCCAACAGCAGTGTCCTGACCTCTAACCTGTGGACAGGCGCAGGGTGCCAACACAGTCTTTTTCTCTCTCTGTTTCTCTCTCTCTCTGTCCTTTCATGTTCGGCCCCCCATTCATGATCCCTGCCAAGTCCACATCCTCTGTAACGAGGGTGTAGTTTCTTAACATTCATCATCGCTGAACTCTGAAACTTTATCAGCTGCGGAGCACGGCGCCATGGCCCCGGCCCGGCTCGCTCCGGCTCTCAGATAGGGCCGATAACACACTGATAGATTACAGCAGATTGTTTTACTTCAGGGGACACTGCTGCCTCTAATACTAATACTTAGACAAGACTCACTGCGTATGGAGGGAGAACAGAGACAGAAACGACACAAAGAGGAAAGGGCAAAGGAGCCAAGTGTGTGTGCGTGTGTGTGTGTGTTTGTGTGCGAGTAAGGGATATTCACTTGGAGATTGCGATCAAAATGGGCTCTAACAGTAGCACGGGTTTAAAATGACAGTTTTCGTAGAGATTATACATTCCTTTCAGTCCACAATCTGATTTAATAATGCTCAGTATCACAGAAACTCAAATGCTGCATATTGGCTTTTGTGTGCCACTTGGAAATCTTAACATTAAAGGTGGTGAAGTGTTTTCCAGTTAGAAGTATCATGCATGTTTGTGTGTGTGCGTACACATAAAAGAGCGAAGCAAAGATGTTGAATGAAGTTTTATGGTTGTGTAGTAAAATGTGTCCAGTATGATATAAATGCTGCTTAAAATAATAATAAAAAAGGAAATACTACATCCGTCATTTTACTTTATTTATGATGCATTTAATGTGTTACTTTTAGTCGTATGGGATTTTGACAAAAATATAGTATAGTATAGTATAGTATAGTATAGTATAGTATAGTATAGTATAGTATAGTATAGTATAGTATAGTATAGTACAGTATAGTACAGTATAGTACAGTATAGTACAGTATAGTATAGTATAGAATAGTAAAGTTTAATTTAATTTAATTTAATTTAATTTAATTTAAAGCTATGTAAAAAAAACACAAGACCAGTTGGATTAACAATTTATAGTTTTGTTTTAAAGTTTTGAAAAAAAAAAATTTTTAAATAAAAAAATAAATTAAAATAAATGAAATTAAATTAAAATAAATATAAAATAAAAATATACAAATATAAATAAAATAAAAATAAATAAAATAAAAATATCTATTTTTTAATTATTTATTAAATATAATTATAAATTTTAAATAAAATAAAATAAAATTGAATTAAATTAAAACTTAAATAAAAAATAAAAATAAAATTAAATGGAAAAGTTAAAAAATAAAAAGTAAATTAAATTTAATGAAAAAAAATAAAAAGAAAATAATAAAAGTCAATTCATTTATTTATTTTCCTTCGGATTATTCCCTTTATTCATCAGAGGTCGGCACAGCAAAATGAACCACCGACTGTATCGCATGTCTTTGGACAGTGGGACAAACCAGAGCACACGGTGGAAACCCACGCAAACACGAGGGGAACATTCAAACTCCACACAGTAATGCCAACTAACCCAGCTGGGACTCGAACCAGCGACCTTCTTGCTGCGAGGCAATTTAATTTAATTAAACAAGACCACTTGATATTTCTCAGTTTCTCTCTAGATTTACAATGTATATAGTTGTTTATAGTTGCCTTAATATAACATAACTATATAATATAATATAATATAACATAACATAACATAACATAACATAATATAATATAATATAATATAATATAATATAATATAATATAATATAATATAATATAATATAATATAATATAATATAATATAGGCGACAAGGTGGCGCAGTAGGAAGTGCAGTCGCCTCACGTGAAGAAGGTTGCCGTTTCTGTGTGGAGTTTGCATGTTCCGGGTGCTCCGGTTTCCCCCACAGTCCAAAGACATGCGGTACAGGTGAATTGGGTAGGCTAATTTGTCCATAGTGTACGAGTGTGAATGAGTGTGTATGAATGTTTCCCAGAGATGGGTTGCAGCTAGAAGGGCATCCGCTGCATAAAACATATGCTGGATAAGTTGGCGGTTCATTACGCTGTGGCGATCCCAGTTTAATCAAGGGACTAAGCCGAAAAAAAGAAATAAAGATATATATTATATAATATAAAATAATATAAAATAATATAATATAATATAATATAATATAATATAATATAATATAATATAATATAATGCTCCACTATATTGAAAAAATCTGACAGAATATTTTGTTATTCTGCGATGCATTTTCCCCAGATGATTTCAATATTTCTTTTCAGAATTAATTTATAATTTTACATTGATTGGCATGAATCCGTAAGCTCCAAAATGAAGATTATTTGCAAAAAACAAGATCTTTAGTTGCTTATCAATGATCGTATCAAACATGCCAGAATCCCATAATAAAACATTGTCACGTGTCTTTAAGATCAAGATGAACCTCAATTACACACAAGCATTTAAAAAGTATATAAATTTCCATTATCTCAAACATCATGTACAACATAATCCAAAACATACACATGAATCGTCGCATACACAAACCGCTCTCACACACAACAGCCTGAGGCAGAAAGACAAGAGGAAATGTGAAGCGTGCGGGCAGCGCAGGACTGAGCACCACCTGACCTCCAGCTCAAAAAAACAGGGTCAAGTGTAAATCACAAGGACTCCACAGAAAGACTCCTGACTGGACCACAGTCAGATCTGAGGGAGCATTATTGAGCTAGAGGGATGAATACACAAGCTTTTTTTTTATTACTGTCACAGTTGTCATAAATAGCAGATAGTAAATTTCAACTGAGCATGACTTGACAGTCAGAACAAATTTAACTCAGCGACAAATGTCAATTAGCAAAAGATAATAAAGATATCTTTAACGTAACAGTTTATCCTAGTAAAAAAAAAAAAAAAAAAAAACGTTTTGTAGGAAAGAGAAAAAGATATATAGATATAGTTTTATTTGGTTTAAGAGTTTGGATTCGGAAAGATTTATTGGTTGGGGTATTTATTTATTTAATTGTTAATTAATTAATTGATTTATTTTTAAACACAACAATTTATTTTTAAATTTCAAACAAACAATGCTTTTTTTAACTGTCTACTTTCAGTAGTAATTCAGAATAAAATACTATTACGGAAACAATAATGTTGATCTTAAGAGATTTTACAAAATTAAGTGGATTGAACATAAAACAATTAAGTTGTCCGAAAAAAACATAAAAAATAGTTTAAACAAGCAACAAATGTATTTTTGTGTGTGTGTGTGTGTGTGTGTGTGTGTGTGTGTGTGTGTGTGTGTGTGTGTGTGTAGGATATAACCATGACTTGTAAAGCCGTATGAAGCCTGCTTCAAAATGAGCTAATATTATTTTTATATATTTTTATAATTCAAATCTTCTACTTAAAGCAGTAAATTATCTTTTATATAATATAAGTAAGCTATTACATATTACGTAATAAGTAATATAAGCATATAATATATATATATAGTATTATATAAGAAATAAATAAATACATAAATTAAGCTATTTTTATAATTTATTCATTAATTTTCTTTCGGCTTAGCCCCTTTATTAATCTGTGGTCGCCCACAGTAGAATGAACCGGCAACTTATCTAGCATATAATGATATGAACCACATATAAATCATATGAACCACACAATTCTTTCATTGACTTTTCAGAGTGTTAAACAGAAAGCATGTCATTATTGAAGATCCTATAAATATAAAATTTCAGCTCTTGCCTTCAAAAAGACATTTTAGACAACCTCAAGTAGAGTAAAAAGGGTATCAAATGTCCTTTGTGCCGACTGATATTAGAATTGTAAACACTGGGTTTTAAGTATGTATAGGGTTTAATTAAGTTTTTAATGTGATGACACAGTGTTGCCTGTTTTTTCTGTAATATGTGTAATGTGAACGCTGATGTGGTTGTTTGGTGAAGCCAAGGATAAATGTTCACTTGTGGACAATAAAGTAAAGACTTTTCCGTGTGTGCATGGCCTACAGCAGTGGTTCTCAAACTTTTTTCATCAAGTACCACCTCAGAAAAACATTGTCCCTCCAAGTACCACCAAAATGAGCAGTATTGAAATACAGTAGCGTAGTAGGCCCATTAAAGCAGCTACAACTCTGCACAGTTAAAAAAAAAACAACATGGCAGATAAACTCAGAAATATAGACTAAATGTCATGTATGGCATATTATATACATAATTTTTGATAAATTTTGAAATATATGTGGCATGTACATGACATATTTCATTCCTCTGCGTACCACTAGTGGTACACGTACCACAGTTTGAGAACCACTGGCCTACAGTATATATATACAGTTGAAGTCAAAATTATTAGCCCCCTGTTTATTTATTTATTTCTATTTAAGATTTTTTTCAACACATTTCTAAACATAATAGTTTTAACAATTCATTTCTAATAACTGATTATAGATATCATATATATATATATATATATATATATATATATATATATATATATATATATATATATATATATATATATAATTTTTTTATTTTTATTTTTTATATATATAATTTTACACAATATTCTTGTTTTTCAAGAACAAATAAACAGTAAAAATACCATCTTTCTTCCAAAAAAAATGTTACAGACCCTAATTTTGTCAACTGTAGTGGAAGTTTTTTTACAACATGAAAGGCAAAAATATGAACTCTTGTAATATAAATCATATGTACCAGCATTTTTAGACACTTGTTTTGGGTCTAAACTGATACATTTGTCTTCTACAAAAGAAAAACACAGAATGGGAAGGTTCAGACTAAATTATGACTAAACATTTAATCAACAGTTTCCTTTTTGAATGAACTGTGGCTTTAAGACAGGCACGTTTCGAAGCTGTGAGTCATTGCACAACTTTCAAAGTGAACAGTTATTAGATAGGCAATAAATATTATTACTAAGTCATTGAACGGGGCCAGTCAAAAATGGGTTTATAAATGTGAAGTGAGGTTGATTATGTGTAAAGTCCCATTTCTTTCTCTTGCTGGAAGTGAAGCGCTCTGCTCTGCACCCAAACGCTCATCCAATCAGCCGTCCTCCACGCCAGCAGACGCCTGTCGCCCACTGCAACACGCCTGTCCACTGTTCGGCCTCTTTATTTGGGTCAGACTGAGGTTAGTCTTATCAGAGGCCAGCAGCTCCAAAAACGCTGAGGTGTGTGTGTGTTTGTGTGTGACAGAGAAACACACCAGAAAGGGTTAACTCAGACCCACTCACTCCATGACAGCTATGAAGAAAAACAGACACAAAAACTGATCCTTTTCCCGCTTTAAAAAAATAATCCTGCAAAACAACTACCCTGAGAAAAAGAAATCCTAATAGCCCCGTATATTCTTAATTTTTGCATCACCCTCTTTATCAGCAGGCCCCATGAATAATCCGTACGGTAATTTCTTTTCTTTCTCCCTTTTTGTTCCTGGCATTTTGGTAGAGAGAGATAAGGCATAAAAAACAACAGAAGGGCTAAGAGAGTGAAAAAGACAGATAGATAACATTGATATCAACTCCTACACAACGCAGTCATTCCCTTATCTGAGCTTTTTATCATGCTTTCGTTATTTTTTCTTCTCCTTCGCCTCCACTCCCTGTTCTTTGTAGCCCAACTGAAAAAAAGGTCTACTGCCCTTAAAATCTAGGCAGAGTTTTGGTATCAAATTAACCTTATGCAGGCTTTTTTTTTTCTTACAGGCCTAATGTGAATAATTCAGCAGACGGGGACACATGGCTGAAGAGATTGTGCGAATGCAGCCGTCAAAGATTTTCGCAAATATTTTTTGTTTCCTAGACCAAACGCTGCTGGATAAACGGACACGTCGAGATGCGAACTAATAATTTGTGCTCTCATATACTCCCACAGAAAGTTAAAAGGCCTCTCTAATCTATCAAGGTCAGTTACAGTGCCCCGAACAAATACTGCGTTGTTTAAGAGAGCAGTTTAAGTGAGCTCTCTATGTAAGCAGAGAAAGGACGCTTAGACAGAAAGACAGGAAGATAGAAGGACAGATAGTCTGTTAGACGGTACAACAGACAGAATTTCAACGCCAAACGGGTCTAAACTTCCGTTATTAAGCGATTGAAAACCAAAAGTGGGACCCCAGAAACATTTGGTTGAGTAATGCTTTGATTAATGCTATCTCATTTTCAGAGGTCAATTTTCAGCATGGTTTCTACAGGTGGAGAAACTAGTTTTAAGGAAATACATAATAGTGCCCAATGAAATCAGTTTACTTTTTTTTTATTTAATTCTTTTTTGTTTGAATATTTTTTTTAATTAATTTTCAAATATATCAATTCGCAAACCTATAACCCTTACCTAGAAAAGAACAAAACATAGCTGTCAATTACTTCAGTCTAAAATTACATGTATTTGGAGAAACATAGCAATGTTCATAATAAAAATAATTAATAAATAAAAATGTACATAATATATATATATATATATAGGGTATTACTTAATATGGTCAACATAATCAATAAAGGGGTAACACATCTTATAGAATTGTTTATTCGGGCAATCCTCCTAAAGAGTGTCTAATTTTTTCAAGCTAACGACAAGACATCATTTCTCTGGTCCATTGAATAAAGGTGGGTGAAAAGGGATTTTTCCAATTGAGCAGAATTGCTCTGCACACTAATAAAGAAGAGAAGGCAATCTTTTCTGGGGCGATTCCAAATAATGCCACAAGTGATTCCAGCTCAAATCTATTTTGAAGCACAGCAGAAAGGGAATCAAATATTGATCACCAAAAGTTTTCTAATTTAGGGTGAATCCAGAATGTGTAATTGATTTTTTTGTGAATAAATGCTATTTTTAGTAAATAAAAAGCATGTCTCGTTAAATAATAATTTAAATGAATCATTTTAATAATATTTTAACTTTAATTCACATCCCATTTTCCACATTTCGTTTTGCTCTATAAATTTCTTGAGCTGGACTCCAATCATTTTTTCACCCGTTCAAAATCCCGTTCGGATTTTCTTTTCTTTTTTTAAAGGAAATAACAGCTTTATTTAGCAGATATTGATTAATTTGACTAAAAGTGCCTTAAAAACTTTCATTATTTGCAATAATGAACATATATATTTTTTTTATTTCACCATAACATATGACAAAATGCTAAATAAGATGCAAATAAGAATGTATCAAATACACAGTTCAAAACTATTTATTATTAATAATATTAACAGAAGTAAACTTTATACAGACACTTTACACTTGAAATGAAACATTAAATGATTACTTATTAAACTATTGATTAACAGGTCAAATATTAAAAGTAGTATGCTAGATCACATCATTAATAGCAGTTTTGGTACCTGATTTCCATTACATGAAGTAAAATAGTATGGAAATCAGTGGAAACCATTGTTCTAGATATATGACTTCTCTAATTTCTAGAGCTGGGTGGATGAAAATGACAACCGCACTACTGCTGATGGTAAAATGCCACCTCATTGCAAGACAAGCAATTAACATCTTAACTTGCGTGCAAAATTTAACCAGTGTTGCTTTTTTTCCCTCCATAATAAATAAGCTGTGTATCAGATGCAGCACAAGACACATACAAGCACCGTCATGTGATCAGAGGCAGATATGACTGATGTTTGGGGAAACAAATGTGAGACCGTTGTGCGAGATAAATCAAGAGGTTTACATTAATAATGGACTAATGAAGTGCATACTTGATTTATGCGACTTTGGTGTTTCTCATAATATGGATAACACAGGTGGATGTAGGAAGGCCACTCTTCACAAACCACAAGAGCCAAACACAGCAAAACCAGTGGTGATAATTGACCCCTTTACCACCACAGAAGTCAAAACGTGCAACCCTCATCTTAAAAGATAAAAGATATTTTGAAGAATGATGACAACCAAAGAGTTTTAGTTCTCATTAACTACCAGTTACTGCTAAACTGTCATCTAGACAAAAGCACATAAACAAAAGGTCAAATACTGAAAGAAGTCTACTACTAAACTGTCACCTACACTGTAAAAAGCGTTGTTATTTATTTAACCAAATGGTTGAGTTAAACATATTTGGTGCTTTGTTGGGTTATTTTTAACCTTTACTAGGTGATATACCTCAACCAGTTGAGTAAAATTTTTGGTGCTTTGTTGGGTTATTTTAATGTTTATTTGGTTTTTTGTTTAATAACTTAACCAGTTGAATTAAAATTTGACTTTCAACAGTCAACTGATTTAACTGACACAAAACAGCTTTATTAATATGCGTGAGTGATAGTGTTTTTGCGTTATAAAGTTTATTTAAGCTATAATGTAATAATATTGTTTTTTTTAATCAAATTACAGGGCTCGAAATTGCGACCAATTTGGTCGCATATGCGCCCAAAATTTTTTCTATGCAACCTCAAAAAATATTTTGGAGCATGTGTGCGAGTGCATAAAATTGAGTCGTGCGACCTGTTTTCACAGCAAAATGTTCTCATGCGCGGATTTATAGGAGGCATTCACACATTATGCATCTGCACCTAAAAAGACCAAACGCAGCACTCAGCAATGCTTTGAAACTGTCAACATGTCAACTTGCTGCAGTAAACAAAGCCCGCAATGCTTGCCCTGCCTTGATACTCTTCTTATTGGCCCACTGCGCTTGAACAGAACGCGAATGGATTGGTTAATATCAGCTGTCAATCACTCAGTTCCGATGACAAGGAGCTACAGCCATGAAAATGTAAAGGTCTGGATACGAGAGAATGACAATAACACTGACAGATTTAGTTTTAAAAAACCACTCAAAGTTACAAATAATGTAATGAATGTCAATCCAGCATTTACACTTTTCGAAGAGTGGATAAAAGACTTCCAGTGTTTAAAGTCCGCTATGAAAATGACTAAAGCATTCACCAAAAGCCAGTGAGATGGAGTTTTCAGGTGAATCTACAAATTTTAAGCACGAGATTTTCTAACGTTATTTAATCCTTCTTTTAATCGCCACGATGCTGTTAGTTGTGCGACTGACACCCTGTTCACCATCATTAAAGAGCATGCATTCACTGAGATGATACTAATATTGCAGCTCATGAAAAGACCGTTACTGCTATTAGGATGATGTTTCCAAACAATAAGTTATATGTCAATATCATCTGTGCAAAATCAGACACCACTCTATGAACAGCACAGTTATTATTGTTAATTCAGTTCAACTCTATTACGTCAAGCAGTGTGTGCAGGCAGATTTTTGTTTATTTGTTAGTTTTGATTAGAGTTGATTTTAAATGCAATAAATCTTTTCATTTAAAACCTGTAGTAATCATAATTTTTGGTGGGTGCGACTAAATTTTGTCTGGTGTGCCTAAATTTTTGAAGTTAGGAGCATCGGTGCTATCAAGAAAAAAGGTTAATTTCGAGCCCTGAATTACCTCTCCGTGTCGTGTTTTACCATCCGAGACCATCTTTTAGATGTGTTTGGATGTGGTTAAAATGTATTGTACATTGTGGACACTGAGTGAAGCCTGCTGCAGCTGTTGAACAGCCTCTACAGCAGCTAAAGCTCCATATTCTGCTCTATCAACACATGGTTTTCTGCTTGCACAGTTTATAACTGTCTGTACTTGGTTCTGTTTCTTCATTGTTTGTGATTCTAGATTTATTTTAACAAAAGTGTCTGGAACTAAAATGTAATTGAAATAAAGCATTTTCAATTTTTTTTAAAAATGTATGTTATTTATTAACACAGCCTTAATTCTAAAATTAATAGTATTACTAGTAATAGTAGCAATAGTAATGAAGGGTGGAAAAAAATAACATTTAAACAAAATAACCAAATGCATTGGGTTAAATTATATAACCCAATGCATTGGATTAAAATAGCCCATAGTTGGGAAGGGGCTATAGTTGGCTTATATGTTAGGGTATTTTTAACCCAACTATTTTAACAGAGTAGACAAAAGCAAATGGGATAGCATAACCATGCCAGAACATAAAAATTCTTCCAGATTTGAGGTATACACAAGATTGCATCATTAACAACACGCGAGTTCCTCTGACATCAGCAAAACGATCCAGGAAGCTTGAGAGGAAAATCCACAGTTGGATGGTTGGAAAACGCAGGTACCACGAAGGGAAAGTCAGCGGTGACATGGTTTACTGTATACAATGAGGATAATCGGTTTGATCAGCAGCACAGTATCTCGGTGCAGTGATCTGTGATAAAAAGCACCCTGGATGAGTGTGTTATTGCAGATGGGAGGTCATCAGCAGTGATAGGGCTGCCCACGCTCTCCCTGCTTACTTCCCCGGGAAATCAGCCGGCTCACAATTCCGCTTCCAGCAATGCCGAACCTGTCTGAATATTCAAAGTGGCCGGGTGACCCGGGGCGAGAGAGTGTTTAGGCAGTGCTTGTTTATGCAGATGGCGATGTGATTGCACGTTGTAGAGTGTCAGTCGACAAGATTCCAAATGTAATAGTCCCTGAGAGGCACTTGAATGGAGTCATTGCCCCATCACACTCCCCCCGCCCTCCAAAACTTTCTTATTAACCACACCATCTCGCCATCTCTCCCCCCCCCCATTCCTCTTCTCCTTCTCAAATAAACCTACAAAGAAAGAGAAATTAACAGAGGAGACGTTTTTCTCCCAGCCGCCCCTCTCCTTTCTAGATAGTGCAGGAAGGAGTGAGAGAAACAGAAGGAGAGGGGGAGAGAGAAAGCGATAGAGACAGAGGAAAGGAGCAAAAGAGAAAGAAAAAAAAACATAATTTATCTGTGTATTATCAAGAAAGGCAGACACTTTAATCAGTCAGCTATGAAGTCAGTATTTCCATTCTTATCTGTTGCAGGAGTGGAAATGGAGAGCAGATAGTGCGCTGGGAGCCCATCGGTGGGCAGGAATGATAATGGGAGAGAGAGGGCTGGCTATTGGACCGCTGTGTCAGCTCTATCTGCACCCATTATCAAGGGCCTTATCGGCGCTGCCATCAGCCAAGCTGTAATGGGGCCAGTTCAACTTTCCACATTATCATACCGCTAAGACCTGGTTCAGTGAGGCTAGAGGTCTGACTGGAGACAGGGGGAGAGGAGGGATGGGAGGGGGGGTTACAGAGAGACAGTTGTTGGGGGGGGGGAGAAGAGCAGGTCGAGGGAGAAAAGAAGTGAGATAGTGGTAGATATTGAGGACGAGAGAGAGTTGGGGTAATGGAAAGCTGGGCAGAAATGAAGGGGGAGAGATGGAGGAGGAGCTTATGTTTGAGGGTTGGAAGTCAGGACTTTGATTGGAAGAATGAAACTCTGGATAGCTGAAGTCAGGAAGGCCCAGTAGTAAAGTCCATGCTGATTGATGATTTAAAAAGATAGTCCACCAAAAATCTGAGTTCTTAAGGTAGCTTTTCATGCTCTACCTTCCTAATAAGGGAAATACTATGCAAATGAAGGTTTTAAACTTGAATACGACTTGGTAAGATTGTTTTGTTAACCAAACAGTTTGGTTCCTTTTCACTTCCAATTAGTTGACCATCATTCTACAAAAAATTTTCTTTTGGAGTCAAAGCATTTTAAGGTATACTCTACCTTAAATACTACTAGTTTTATCAACACCACTGCAATGACAATATTTTCAACCCAAGCTCATTCTGAAAACGTACCTCTATATACATTTCTGGAGAGTGCTAAATACACCCCAGGAGCTACGTTTTTTTGTGATTTTTGTTTTCGCAAATGCACCAGAGGCCACTGTGTATGCTTTTAGAAATCTCAAATTTTTCTCGTTATGCCATTCACGCCTGCTGTTCTCACATAAATGCACCAGAGGCCACTGTCAACTGACTAACTGACTGACTGACCCAGCCTCTTCCTTCCCTAAACTCAACCAATAGTGTTTTTAAAAGAACTGATTAACCAGCGCCCACCCAATTCCCTAACCTCAACCGACAGTTTTAAAAAGCAAGCCAGAAAAACAAAAGCCCTCACCTGATTTTCACCACGTTTTCAGATTTAACCACAATCTCACCCTGTTATTTACTTGTTTATTTTATTTTTCACATTCTTTCTGGTACCATTCTTCCCCAGACACAAACCCCATCCTCTTAGTCAACTCCTCTCTGTGTTTCAAGTCCACCGACGTACATGGTGAGCTAACTGGATAAACTGGTAGCAGCAGGAAAGCGGTCCATACGAAGGTAAGCAGTCAGCTGGTAAGCGCAAAAAGAAACAGCGTCATACCGCCCTGTAGTGTTCGTTTTAAAAAATAAATGTCATACATACTTCTGGCAACATATTTCTTGTTCCTCAGGAACATATATAGGGCTACATTTTCAGAATGAGCCTTTTGAATATTTTCATTTTGATTGTCAATGCAGATAAACTAAAGGACACATGTGCGCATATGTTTTGTGCTGGACTCTGATTGGCAGGCCGAGAGACACTTTTGACTTACAGAGCTGATTAAATAAGTGGTGAAAGTCCACAATCATGTCATTATTGCTTATAAGTCTTATCATATAATCATCATGATAATGACAATGTTTTGATTGTGATTGTCTTAAACGATAAGACCCTATAGATGACAACCTTTGGCAGGTAGATTTAATTTTAGATACAATCAAAACATTGTACATTGGAATTGGAGCAAGAGTACACATTCAATTGTTTAAATGGAAGGCACAGACCAAACAATAAATTCCTAAACAGCAGAGCTGAGAACTAACTGATCCACTTTAACACTGCAGGTTTCTAGAACAATCTTCCTGACCTTCTAGTCACCAAAGCTTATCCAGTGCTTACCTACTTACTGTATTGAACAATATAGAGATGTTACATGGTTCATGAGAGAGCAGAAAAGAGAGCAGAATAAAAAGACTGTAATGTAAGCATTTTGGTACACAACAAAGTAAGAACCCAGCAAGCATTTTTTTAAAGATGTCTAATAGACATCTAAACATAGTCATCTTGGCTAAAACGGGGGTAAATTTGGGCTGTCAGTGAAAATCTAATAAACGTCTAAGAATTGGCCAAAACTAGACTAGTCATCAAACAGAATACACATATTAAATCTGTCTAATTTCTCTATTTGATGACTAGTCTAGTTTTTAACTTTTCTGACAGCCCAAGTTTAGCCTTGTTTTAGCCAAGCTGTCAACGTTCAGATGTCTATTAGACATCTATAAAACACAAAATTGTTTACTGGGAATAAGAAAATAAATGCTGGATTTTATTATGCCGGTTGATCAACTTTAAATAAGGGTTTTGATTGGTGCCATTTGGTAATCATATCCAAGTATAATAAATTACTTATTATTGGCAAATCTTTCAATATTAAGTATCCCTAAATTTGACCAGGTGTGCTTTTAATTAACTCTGGAAGTGGTTGCAAATGGACAAGCTCAAATTGTTACACTCCCTTTACACCAGTATTTACTTACATTCACTCTCAGATATAAAGGTACAGGAGCTGTCCCTGGGGTAGTACCTTTTCGAAAGATGTAAGTTTGTACCCAAAGAGACCACAGTGGTACCTCAAAGGTGCATATTAGTACCCAAATGTACCTTTTAGGTACCACTGTGGACCCATCAGCTACAAATATGTACCTTTTGATAAGGTTCTGCCCCAGTGACAGCTCCTGTACCTTTATTTCTGAGTGTGTAAGTGATCTGAATACCAGGTAAAAACCAGGCCTATGACACACTGCAAAAACTGCTGGGTTCCACCAAATAGATTTGTATTTGGACAACATTAAGGGATTAAGTTAACTTAATGCTTTTCACAGATACAAGTGGATTGAACATAAAACAATTAAGTTGTCCGATTCAAACTTAAGAATTGTGTTGTTTCAGCTCATTTTAAGCAAGTAAAAAATATTTTTGGAGTGTTTAAACATATTGTGAGATTTTAAAACAGAATATTTGATGTCGAAAAAGCCATAAACAACATGACGGCTCTTCCAGCTTGCAGAAAGTGTGTGAAACAACTAATCTAAGAACGTATGCAAATTAAAATGTGTGAAAAATGGAGTCAACGAAGGGGCAAAGGTAAAAAGAAGAAGTGAGAAAACTATGAGCAGAAATAGCACAAACAAACAAGCAGCTATGATGGCAAAGACACAGCATCATTAAAAGATCTGAACATGTGCAACATACTCATTTACATGACCAAACTGATGCGATTTTCACTAGACGCACACATCCATCTCTGTGAATAAAGCTGGAAAGGATGGAGGCTGATCTCTGGCGGTCGCTCTTCGCTTTCTAGAGCCGGGCCAAGTGGAGTGTGTGAGAGCAGAAAGAGGAGCCACTCTGGTCTAGACCACCTCTGTTCAGGGGTGGCTCCCTCGAGGCGGTCTAACCTCTCCTCTTTCTAGGGCCTTTGTCCCAGCTGCCCTTCTATGCTTATCTCTTCTCTTTCCGCCTCTCCTTATGAAACAGGCCTGGTGTTCCCTTCCCACAAGAGCCTCCTGCCTGGCATATAACACCCAAGCCTGAGCTCTCTGCTGCACTGTGAGCAAAAGAAGGGTACCGAGAACATTACCTTTCACATTGTACAACAGGCCAGTATATGTGTACATTAACCACCTAATGTCATAATTGAGTACTCTTTAACCACCCAGTTGACCATCCTATGTAATTAAACTGGGCAAGGGTCTAAAAATCTATCAAACGCACTTCATGGATTAATTATAAGTTATCATACAAATACAAATGTAAACCATTTAAATTAAGGCTGAGCGATATGACAAAAAAATTCCTATCATGATATAAGATATATAAATATATATATATATTGATGATGTAAAGAATTTTCTTTTTTTACATTGTAAAGTCAATACTCAGAAATGCACTCATTCATGTGATCACTTTTCTCACTTTATTTAGAACTTGAAGGCAAATGTTTGACTAAAAATGTAGAAATATGAAGTAAATATTAATAGAATATTAAAAACTATTTTCAAAAACGAATGATTACTGTCTAATATAAAAATTTCTTTAAAATATTGTGGCTGAATAAAATGCAAAATGTAAACTTGCTTACGACTGCAACTTTGTCAGAATGCAAGTGTTTCTGTCTGCAGCTCCATAACGGCATGCAATACTGTGCTTATAGCAATTATAAAAAAGAATTATCATAAACAATGTATTCTGTGACACCATGAAATAATTGAGAGAGCAAAATATGGTACTATAGACCTTATTTTTTTTACATACAATATATAGCCATATTGCACAGCCCTAATTTAAATATTTTTACTTTTTTTAATGTCAAATTGAGATTAAATTATAATTTTAAATTAACAAGAACATTTTAACTAATGCAAGCAAATGTCATAATATACATGTTAGCAAGTATAAACACAACAAGACTGTAAGCAAACTAAACCTTTTCTAAAAAGTTTTTTCCAATAAGATATGGCATTAAAAAAATCATGCTTAAAAAAATAGCATGTGATAGTTTTGATATAGCGTCTAATTCATATGAATTCCATTCGTACAATTTTGTACAATTTGCCTTATGCCCCAATAGCGGATGGGATTAGGGGTGAGGTTTGGTGCTATGCCTCCATTTAAAAATCATACATTTTTGTACAACTGTAAAATAGTTATGTTCCCTCATGGGATCAGGCATGTCCAACCAACAAGTTGATTTCAATCAAACAGATTTTTAACTGGAGTTTACATAAAACGCAATCTGGTGGGGTTAAAACACAGCTGGATGTTTGTTGAATGACATTCCTGAAGACCTTTTTGACCCAGACCTCAAACCTCTTTTTATAACTTTAACATTTCTGGCTAAGAAATGTATTTTACTAAAATGGAATTCTCAAATTCCAACTATTTCCATGTGGATTTCTCAGTTGTCACTCTTTCTTCCTTTGGAGAAATTAACTTATGACCTTAACCACAAACATGACAAATTCAGGAGACTTTGTGAACCTCTGCAATACTTTCTACACAAACTCTGAATTTTTTATTTTAAGAGAGTTCTGCCTTCTTTTGTTTTGATTTGTTTTTTGTTAAACAGACACATTTGTACATTTTATTTATTTGGCAGCATTTAGGGTTTGTTTGTTTTTCTGTCTTTATTGTTTGAACTATTTCAAAATCCTCAATAAAGTTTTTTTTTAACAGCTGGATGAAAAAGATCTCTAAAAAAAGACTCTGGTAAGATTTGAAACCTTTGTGATCCATTCCAACTCACTAATCCACAACTGTGAAACACAAACATGAAATAAATAGTAAAAAATCTGACCTTGTACGTGTGATTACGCTCAGCAAAAGATTGGGCTCTTTCCAGTCATAACAAGCAAAACTGTTTCTCTCCCAGAGTGTTCCATTTTCCACTCTGGGACAGAAACTCACCTGAATGCCAGTGGGATGTGACCTACAGATTTAATCTGCAGCCTTATGGTTCAGACAAATACACCCAGCTCAAACTGTTTGCATAAAGATATTCCATACCAATCCTTTTAGAGCAGGCTTCAGTATATAGTGTCAGTCTTGAACTTCATGTCCTTAGCACTACATCAAATTTATGGCCCGCACCCCCAACTATGCCAATTAAGCACATCAAATAAAGAACATGACATCAAACCTCAGTGTGGAAATCAGCCCATCTAATCAACCCTGTTAGCCGTGATCCACATCAAATATGACTCCTCCACATCGGACAAATTATCATATCTCCATTCTCCTTAAGACGCAACTCATTAACTCCCAACCCCAAAAAAAAAAAACTCTATTACACCAGACTTCTAGAGAATCAAAAAAATTCTCCCTCCTGCGATGGCAAATCTCACCTCCGCAGTTCCTATCAAGACGGCACATAAAAAATAAGTCCTCTCCATAAGATGCTACGTGATAACGGTGCATTAAAAGATTACTGCCCTGTTCCCATCTTGTTTTTAATTGCATTGGGGCCAGAGGCTACGGGATCCTTAATAACACATTAATATTTTATTCTCATCCACTGCTCCACAATTGCATGCGACTGCAGACTTCCTGCTTCTCTGTGCATTTAGCAAGGCTGCGGTTGGTGGGACCGTGGGGGTGTCAGACAACTTTTTTCTGGAGTTGTGCTTCTGAGAAAGCCAGCGCACAGAAAGCTGGAGCACATCAACTCTGTACAGATCAGCACAGTAAAATGTGTCATCATCAAGTGTGATTTACATATATTTTCATGATATAAACTGATCAAATAAAACAAAAGTGGCTGACTTGATAGTTGGTCTGTAGCAAACATTAGATTGTATTGACGTCTATGCTTTCCACAATTATCTTTTAACTCAGTTGAGTGTAGTTTCAACTCAAACCGTTTATGAGAGTACGTAACAAAGGAGGAAGAGAGGATTTAGGAGTGCTAATGGGTCAATGAGGGGGTTCAGTTATCATAACTCACTCGACTTCCCCTTGCGTAAACATTAGGAAAGAGCAATAATTCTTCAAAACACCTAAAAACTTTTCCTGTCACTGTGGCAACAACCAGACACTTCCTAAGCAATAAATCCTAATCCCCAGTTACGGCTTTTTGACATCGTATTTAGCAATTCTCTCATCAAACAGACTGCAGTAGTTGGGTTCTAGAAGCACAAAATAAATGTTTTTAAATATTTTAAACAAATTATTGACAGAGTGGAAAAACTTTAGGATTACAAAAGCATTCGATATCCGCTTGTTAAGTCATGCCAAATGGAATACTGTTTCCTGATCCAAGCCGCTACTCATGTGAATTGAGAAAATATTCGTTTATGACCACTTTTTAGTCATATCACACATTAAAGTGAATTTTATATAAACTCGTAGTGTACATGACAGTCTCTGGACTTATAGGCACCAATAATTTAACAATTCATAACAAATGTATTACTTTCTGTCCATCGGATTTTAGGAGTTGATATATACAGTTGAAGTCAGAATTATTACCCCCCTTTTGAATTTTTTTTCTTTTTTAAAAATTTGCCAAATGATGTTTAACAGAGCAAGGAAATGTTCACAGAATGTCTGATAATATTTTTTCTTCTGGAGAAAGTCTTATTTGTTTTATTTTGGCAAGAATAAAAGCAGTTTTTAAGTTTTTAAAAAACATTTTAAGGTCACAATTATTAGCCACTTTAAGCAATTTTTTTTCCGATAGTCTACAGAACAAACCATCGTTATACAATAACTTGCCTAATTACCCTAACCTGCCTAGTTAACCTAATTAACCTAGTTAAGCCTTTAATTGTCACTTTAAGTTATATAAAAGTGTCTTGAAAAATATCTAATAAAATATTATTTACTGTTATCATGGTAAAGAAATCAGTTATTAGAAATGAGTTATTAAAGTTATTATGTTTAGAAATGTGTTGGAAAAATTTTCTCTTCATCAAACAGATATTGGGGAAAAAATAAACAGGGGTGCTAATAAATCTGACTTCAACTGTATAGCAATAGTGATTTTCGGAAGTTTTACGTTGCTTTGTAAACGTTTATTATTACCATTTGTTGAGCCTCCCCATGACACAGCACTTGGAACTGGAAGCCTGAAAAAATGAATGTTTTTTAGTATTTTGTTTTGTTTATTAAAATCAGTGTAGTTACATTTTTTACTCGTTCGAAATCTAAAGGCTAAGTTTAAAGCTATATAAGCTCTGATGTTGTTGATTGGTTCTATTTCTTTATGTTGAAACAATCTGTTTAAATTAATACCACTTATTTTAAACACATTTGTGTTTAATAGTGGAATTTGTGCAGAAAAATGAAATTACCCACAGAAAAATCAGAGCTGCAGCAACTCAGCAAAGCACACCAACAGCAACTGCTTTCAACATTGATAAGATATAAGTTTTTGAGCACCAAGATCATGAAGACTGGAGTTATGATAATGAAGATTCAGCTAACATTTTGCCATCTTAACAATACGTTACAACATAATAATAATAATAATATGTTACAACTGAAACAAATAATAATATAATAATAATATTTCACTATATTACCGCATTTATATTATTAATCAAATAAATGCTTTATACATATTCAAAAACACTAATCAAATCACAAAGTGTGTACATTTTTAACTATAGACACATATTTGTCTTCATTCTACCATGACACAGTTAGAAACAAGACCCATTATTAAATATTAATAATAATAATAATCATTACAGCTGGACTTTGAAGACATTAACAGCTCCTCTTTAAAGGTTATCAGATACCCGAACTCATTGATTATCGCATTTTATCAAATTCACAAAAGCCGTCCTTGGCTATGCAACACATTATAAAAAAACTTTATAACTTTCTCACAGTGTTCATTGCACCCACTATCAGTCAGTATCTAATATCTGACTTCAGATCTACATTTCAGCCATACTGCTGACGCCACATTCTTGTTTCCTTTCGCAAGGCGCAGAGCTGAATTCTTTTTTTTCTCGCTGTTTTTCACTTAAACGCACTCCACAGATTAAGATCATTGAACAAAAAAAAACCCTGCATCTCAATGCTATCTAGCACAAGATCTACAGTGAGTAATATGCGGAATTAGTTTTAATTAAATTAATCAACTACAATGGTTGTTAGGAGAAAAACACAGGGGTGGGAACCAAAAAGAGGGGGAGGAATAAGGGGGGAGGAAAATGCATTCACACCTATCATCTAATTATACAACAACATTAATCACATTATGGCTGGAACTGATTGCCAGGGTCCAGAGCCCTGCTGTTCTTACGTGTAGCTTTGTTATTGCAGCAAAGCCTCAGCTCCTGCCTGCTCGGCGCTGATAACAACTCTTATCTCACTTGGCAATCTCTATCTATACCGGAGATCAGGCCCCAGGCTTTATCAAAAGTTCACATCGAGCTAAAAGCAGAACAAAGAAGGAAAACACACAAGCAAAACCACCAAGACGCAACCAAGTGTATGTGTGTGTGTGAAAATATGTGTGCGAAAGCCTGTGATCTCTCATTCTTTTCAAATTTTTTGGCCGGGTATTAAACTAGCCCTCAGGTCAAATGACCCCAAGACGCTGAACCTGACAGCGGCGAAAGCTCTGAGAACGGTTTCAACAAAAACAGGAAGAGATCCCATCGGTTGTCCACACTTTCAAAAGTGCAAGCCCAAGGTACAGGAGGTGGTAACTCAAACAAGTGCATTGTCTGGCCTCTGCTTCTCAAACATCCTCCCGCCGCTGACGCCAAATTCTGGGACCTCATGAATAATTCACGCCGACCTCTGAGCCGTTCGAATGATGTCACTCTGCTGTTATCTGGCAGAATCTTCACTCTGTTATCTCCCAATCATCTCAACGGCTCTCTTATCAGCCAGCGGGATCTCACAGAGGCAGCTGCTTTTAAAAACGCAGCATACATCCATCTACCATTTCTGTATTCCTGCCTCTCTCCCCCAGCCCTTATCAACCCTGCCATCCTACTCTCCCTTATCTGCTTTTTTTCTCTCTCTTTTTTTAACTTATCTAGAGATACACCCAGCCAGTCCCAAACAACAACAGCACAAACATGACAAAGATGAGAATGCTTCAGCCAAATGTAATTATAATCCCAATCTCCACCAACCCCCCTCGACGTTGGCTTTATCTCCACAGAGATCGCCGCCTCAACTTATCTTGTCTCCCATCTCAACTGCCAAAATATAAGCCCTGGGATGTGGCCCCGCTAGGCCGTGAGCTAATCTCGCCATCAGGGAGGGATGGATAATCTATCAGCGCGATCTTCACCATTGGGAGAGTGACGCACAAAAGACACAGAAAAATATTTCCTCTCAACATAGACTTCCATGATACCGGATACCTCTTTTGGAGAGGACTGTAATGCTTCCAGTAAGAGTGTAACAAAACAATGCAATCGCACACTTATTAGACGCTGTTGTCTGTAGGTTTACATATGCAAAAAGCCATGATAAGAGGGGCGATATGACGTTCATGCACGTTTCGTGAATGGGGGGGGGGATTCATCAATCTAGCGGTGAATCTGAAAACTTAGTTAGTCTAATGGGATGTCAGTATAAAGGGACTTCAAAAGCCTCCAGATATGAAATCTTCAACGTTTCAGGAAAGATAAGGAATGTTTATACTGAATAGTTCAAAACATCAGCTACGACTGGCTTGAAATGGTAACGCTGGTTCTACCATTGGCGGATTCCTCCAAGGTAAGAAAATGAATTCTGCTAACACCATCCAGAGATAGTTTTAGATCAGCTAGAGCATCTCAATTAGGAAAACGACTTCATGGGTCAGTGGGGGCATTGGCATTACTGGCCAATGTGCTCGTATAACTCTCCAGTCACTTAAACAAACCTTGATACCGTCCGTTTACACTCAGTGGTATATGCTAATGCTCCCTTATCAGACCATTTTTCTTTCCTATTCAAGAGTCGCTTTCTGCCTTTGAATCGCATTAATATTTATTTTTTTTGAGCAGCCCTTTCAAACTCAACCTCCAAGATATTGCTACTGTGCTTATCGCCTGAAAGCATCTCTTCTGGATGAAGAACTGAAACAGCGCCTGGCACCAGAGCAAAACGACTTTTCAGCACTGTTGGTTCTTTTCACAGAAAGAGAGGGAGAGGCAGGGGTCAATGAATTTGATTTTTACTTAATAAATTTATCGACCACAAAATGTTAAGGGTTACTTTAACCATGAATGAGCTTTTCTCACCCTCTTGTTGTCCTAAACCTGCATACCTTCCTTTCACCAAAGGAAAAAGAAAGGCAATGAATGGCAACTAAAGATGTCAAGACACAGAACTGATGCTACAATCATCTTAAATGTTTAATAAAAGCGGTTGATAAGACAATATTTTTAGCCTTCAAAAGCAATGTGATTGTTTTAGAGAAAGAAACAGAGCTGTTATTCACCTTCAGTGTGCTGGTAAGAGATGCGATCAGATCATTAGTCCTGTTTTTTTCCTTTATTAACATGCATTTAAATTCAATCATAAGTGGAGACTAGGGTTTCATCAAGTCCTTTCCTTCTTATTTCGTCATGTTCTACATCACTTTTGAGGAAGCGTTCAGTGTGAAGCACAAGTGGGCTACTGGTGAATGAACAAAACCATTACATGTGGTTTATGAGTAGGGCCAGACTGAATCTGCAGACATTTTTTGCTGTTTCTACTGAGAATTTTGTAAAAAAAAATTATAAATAAATCTGCGGATTTATGCAGAAGAAGCATAACTAAAAACTTAATATATGAAATAAAACAAAAGACATTTCAACGTGTTTACAATGCAAATACAATTAGAACCACTTATTTGGTAAACAAAGCAAGTCTCTCATATAAATCTACAACAAGACAAAAATATTACTCTACAAACTGTCTTCTAAATAAATCATATGAACATTTTCATATCAGTCAATAATATCAAGAAAATTATTTTAAAAAACAGAATTAAATTTGCACACATTTACACAAGTAAATAAATATGATTTTCCCAGAGATGGGTTGCGGCTGGAAGGGCATCCACTGCATAAGACGTGCTGGATAAGTTGGGGGTTCATTCCGCTGTGGCGACCCAGGATTAATAAAGGGACTAAGCCGAAAAGAAAATGAATGAATGAATACGATGGGCTCAAAATCTGAGGAAATCTGCAGATTTCTGTGCACGCAGATTCCGTGTGGTCCTCATTATGAGTAAAAAAAAGGTTTAAAAAAAAGGTTTTTAAAAAAAGGTTTTTTAAATGGCAACTATGATTCCATTGCAATCTATGTGTTTTGGATAAATACAGCCAGGTATTGATACCTTGTTTATGTTCAACAACAATAATGTAGAAAGGAGCAAGTGGGCTCTTTTGAGGCAGTTTGAATGCATTCAACACTACAATCTGAATTCATCTGTAAGTTGATGAGCTCAAAACATTTTTAGCCCCTGCTCACTATGGTATTTAGTGTCATTAACTTGTGCTTCAATAAATAAAATGCATTTTAACAGCAGGTGTAAGCATATCCAATGAGTAGGTTCAACTCAAGAATGAATTAGTTTAAGTCATAAATAAGTAATTTTTCATAGGTGAATTATATCAATTAAAAACATATGTATATTTATGTACAATATTAGTTTCCTGTGGTGCATATGAATTATGAAATAGTCACATATAATTTTCTTGCATGATTAATTATTGTGACTGAGCTGAACATCATGCCACAAAGTGGAAAAGAGCAAAACAAATGTTCTTCAAAATTTCATCTTTAATATTCCAAAGCCACAAGTGGGAGTTCAAATAATGAATCTTACATGAATACAATCGTGCAATTTAATTTAAGGTACAGCTAATGGGTTACTGAGCATCACAGGGTTAAAATGAATGGATGGAAGAAAAAAAGATCCAATTGTAATCCACTATCATGTGGAAGGATCAGCTGGGCGCGCTATCTGACGTCTCATCTCTGGAAAGAGAACTGAAAAGCCGGAGGAAAATGCAACAGCAGCCTCGGTGCAGCCACAGACAGAAAACAAATAAAAGATCCAATTTTAATCCTTATCTCGACTGGGATCGGATCGCTGTTTATCTGAACTCATATCGTCTTTTTCAGAGAACAGTGACGTTTCCACAACAGTATTAAACAGGAAGCCACGGTTACACTTGGGTTGGAGCAGACGAAAGCACTTTTACAAATGAGAAAACTACAATAAAGCGGATTTATTATACACAATTATCATTGCTGCTGGGTTTGAAAAATGAAGCGCGAGTTTGTTGAAAAGCGTTGACATGTGCCGCACGCTTTTACCAAACGACCCGTGCGTCCTGCTTCTGGTGAACAAGGTAATTGTAGCTAAATAAATGTACTGAAATGTAAATTTCAAATATCCACCAAAACAAGCACTACTTTAAAACAAAAACAAAATAACTCGTACATCTCAAA